>NC_056737.1:776855682-777093182 GCF_019279795.1 Protopterus annectens | reverse complement strand
TATATATATATATATATATATATGTGTATAGATATATATATATATATATATATATATATATATATATATATATATATATATATATATATTTGGGGAGTGTGGGGAGCACAGCCTCCAAACTGGTGGTGTGGGGGTCATAGCTCTCCACATAATTTGGTTTTATATTTTCCAGTTTCTGTTAAGAGGGTAAGTAAGTAGTTTTAAGTTTTGAAAAGAGTTAGTCATTGGTGTTGTAAGTGTGCATGTCTATGTCTTAAAATTCATTATTTTGAAATTCACCATTGTAAGCTTTCAGTATAATGAGACTCAGTCAAATGAGTTTTCAGTATTTTGAAAATTAGTATTGTGGTGCTGCGGTAGCATTGTCGCCTCACAGTAAGACATTGTCCTGTTCGATTCTCAGCTAGAGCGTCTTCTGTGTGGAGACATGCGTGAATGGGCGTACCTTCGTTGAAGGTTGTGCATCAGAGCTGGCAACTCGGCATGTAAAAATCTACTGCCAATCATTAGCGGACCGGAGTTCCGCTGTGGTGACCCCTAACTGGGAAAAGCCGAAAGACACAACAAAAAAGTATGCTGGTCTCAGTCAAATGAAATTTGGTATTTTGAGTTTCAGTCATGTGAAATGGACCCATATACATATATATATACATACATACCTTTTTATTTAGTTAAATTTTTCTTTTGGTAAGGGATGATTTTTTTCTGCAGGAATTGTCAGTTGTGGGGTTAGTCGAATTATGATATAGTTGACCCTCAGATTATCGGTTGTAGTGTGTTTTACTGGTTCACTTTGGTTGTTGTTGTTGTGTGACTGTGGAGTTAGTACATATAAATGTAAGGGTTTGTGGGGGTGAAGGTTTGTCGATGAGTTTCCAGGTAAGGCACTATGTGTAGTGCTATTGTTTTGAAGGGTAATACTTTTTTATTTAATGTAGTTTTTGTTTATTCACAAACATAAGCTACATAGTTTACATTTTTCAATCACTGTAGTTGCATGCTTCATGCTATATTTTGCAGCATTTGATCATGTAGATTGACATGTTGTGTCTTGACCAAAGTAGTTTTAGGCTAATCGTAATATAATCATAAATAGATACACACATTTATGCATCTAACCTCTGTGCCTCACTTCCTTTGTCAGTCTGCCTGTCATTCTGTCAGTCTGTCTATTCATTTCTCTTTAGCTAGCTATGTAGATCACAGCTGGACAACCTTTCTAATTCACTTGTTTATGAGATTTGTATTTTGAATTAGGATAGGTATAGGGTTGCATTCCTTCAGTGCATGGGAATTAACTTCAGAAAAAAAAGTTGCTTAATTCCTGTAAATAAGATGTTTACCTATGAGTACATTTTGTTGGACAAGTACTTTTTTATTTCAGAATGTTAACATAGCAGAGCAGGTTATCTTTACTTGCCTGTCTCCTGGTTACTAGCCAGAAAGGAGCACTATCAATGATTTACTGGCCGGCATGATCCAAAAGCTGTCGAAAACAGGAGATAGACTCGATGAAATAACACAATCAAAAAAAAAGAGGTTATGCAGGCCACTATGCAAAATGCCTATATAGTGTAAAGCAGCGGTAATGAGGATGAAAATCTATTAAAGTAGCTCAACGATACAGAATGGCATGTATAAGGCAACTATACAACTATACTCCTGAGGAGTGTACAAATGCTGGATTTCTGTTTCTTCCCCACAGCATTTGGTCTTATTGCCCCTTAGAAATATTGATCTTGTTCCAGATGTGTGGCCGTACAATAAAGCTTCTTGAATGAAGTCTTTTAAATTTATTTTATTTATTTATTTATTTTACATTTGGTTACTGGGAAAGTCTGGCTGGACACAAGTTCTTTTTCAGTGGAGGCCCAGGGAGAAAAGCTCCACATATAATGTACATTAATAAAGTCCATTTACACAGTTACAGAAATATAACTTCATACAGTTTACATCAAGTAAAACAAGGATGACAACGGAAAACCACTATACAAATTGAATCAAATAAAACTAGGATGAGAAATGCCTTCATCTGTCCATTGGCTGAGGGCAGGACTGAAAAATAATACATTATACAGGTGTGAAGATGAAGCACCTTAAAGTGTACAATAGAATAATATTCAGTGTGGTATAGAATTACAATAGCAAAATGTATACATTAATTGTCTGAGCTTTGAATGGTAGTAATTTTAGAGGAAAAGAGAGGTATGAGGAGTAAGACAAACAAGATAATGAGCAGGCCCCTGATTGACGATATGGTAGTCAGGTTTTTTTTTTTCAAATTACTAGAATGGCATACCTTTTCTTAAACTACACTTACAAGAGGGTAAAAATGCCACTGTTTGTATTATGGCTATAAGAAGTGCAGTGCCTTCAATATTCAACGCTTTAGTATGCTTGTGTTTTGTGTGTGTGTGAGTGTTTGTGTGTGTGTGTGTGTGTGTGTGTGTGTGTGTGTGTGTGTGTGTGTGTGTGTGTGTGTGTGTGTGTGTGTGTGTGTGAGGGGGTGTGGGTGTGTGTGTGTGTGCATTCATTTATGCTGGCATTATTTTACAGTAGCTATCTGACTGAAAACAAAAGGAAAAGAGTCACTTTCACTGCTTGGCACCCATGGGATTACTGAATAGTAAATGAGGCTGTAACTTTCAAGCTGCAGGTACAATAATTCATTTTTATTCCACTTGGGTAAAGTCTTCTATCATGGCTTGGCATATTTGCATATGAACGTAAATACACTGGATTAAGATGTACAGATAGCAGCTGCCTCCCACAAAGAAGGTTATAAAGCTTTTATTCATATCTGTTAAAAAGCGTAACACAGATATCAACAGGCATGCTTCTGTATGCTCACAGAAGAAGGATTAATAAAACAGAAAAGCAGATTCCTCTGAATTATTGCACTGCACAATTTTATATGTGTGGGATGAAATGGTCCTAAAACTGGAATTCTGGAATTTTGCAGCTGCTACAGTCCCAAAAATAAAATAAAAGTAGAGATGTCTCATAAGTAAAACTCCAAGGTCTTTGGTTTGCAAAATGTTGCATGTTTTTAGTTTTCACAACTTTTAATTTCAAAACAATAATGCCTGCACATTGTGCTACAACACATTTTCAGTTCTTATGTGCCCGTTGTGTTTGCTGTACTGCATTGTAGGTAATGAGCTCTTGTTATGATAAATGACAGACCTTTATATATGACAAATCAGAGGTCATTTGGGAACAACAACCCCACTTTTCATGTGTGAGCAGTATAGGTTAAGTCACACTTAATGACTCCGATGAGGAACACACCATATGTCTGCATTTTCTGTTTGCAATATTTGTTAAAGGATTCTTGTTTCAGTAGATGTCTGTTTTAAACCAGGGAATTTTCAAACCATTTACGGACTATTGCATATATTGCATGGTCTTGCTTTTTTAATATTTGCATTTGACACACTGTTTTGTTGCTCATCACTTCAGAGTGGTAGGGTGAATTCCCTACTGTTAGAAAATGAACATCCAACAGTATTATTAAGCAATTAATTTATTATACCAACTAAAAATTCCCTAGAATCTTGGTATTTCATCTTCTCTACACTTAGGGAAAGAAATAATTCTGAAAGTAAAACGCTAAATATTTGTATTACTACATCAAACTATAAACAGTACTTACTTTTTTGGTTTTTTTTTAATAACTCCCTTGCAATGGAAACCAGACAAATAAAACTGAATGCAAAATAAAATAAAAAAATTTGTCAAAACTAATTTGAAGTAAATTGTGTATTAAAATAATTCAGACAAACAAGCTTTCAAGGAAACTGTGCTCTTCTTTTGGTTATGTCAAAAGAATCAACTATACAAATGTGCAAATACATACTAACACAATAAGCATATAACCAATCTGAACTTTAAACATTTAAGATCATCATATACTTATTTTACTTAATGGTCTACTATTCCAAAAAATGTAATTGAAAATATATTGTTTATCTCCTTACTGTGGCAGGAAAAAAGTTCATACTGCCACCAGCTCTCAGCTTTCATTAACACATTGTTGTAGTTCCCATCCAAGGGTGATCTAGAAACCATTTCTTAAATATGAAATTTAAACTGCACATTGTATTTATCTTCACAGAAAATGCATTATTGCCTGGGACAGAGACCTTATCATGCTGGAAATGTATTCCCTCCTGGGACAGACCTTATCATGTTGGAAATGTATTCCCTCCTGGGACAGACCTTATCATGTTGGAAATGTATTCCCTCCTGGGATTGACACCTTATGTGGGAACTATTTGCATGTTTTATACAGAGTCTTAGGTAGGTCAGTTGGCATCCTAGGCATTCCTCAGTCTGTCATTCTCTTAACCTGAAGTTGAGGATCAGAAAGGATCCTTATACAAACGTCTTTCTGGAGTTACAAACACACAGACACACACACACACACACACACAGACACACACACACACACACACACAATACACACAACTAAAAACATTAATTTAATCAACCATGATATCAGCTGCAGCTGGTTAAATGAATGTTGTTACTGAACTTGTGATGGTCAGCAATTCTTCTGAGGTGCAAAGCATGACTCTAACAGCTTGCACCTACGGAAACCACCACCTTCATCCCACCCTAGCAACAGTACTGATATTGTGATCCTTAGAACTATGTTATCAAAAGTGTTATACTCCTGGTGGAGTCATACTTAGCAAACCGGCATGTGCTGTGGGCTCACACAAAGAGCAATCCAAATGGCCTGCCATCATGGTTAAGTTAGAGAATCAGAGAACCTTGCTTCTAACATGGATGCTGAGACCCACTTCTGCAGACAGGTCTGCGTGTGATACAGTAAGCTCCTGGTAGCTGGGTGACTCCTGTATCTAGTCACAAAATAAGATGCATAGAGTTGCCATCTGGGCTCACCACCCACAAAGCAATAGGTGGAGTTGGGTATGATGGCAGTCAACTGGCATTCAGAAGCAGGATAGCATATAATGGAGTAGACCCCGGCAATCAAAAGTTGGTCTTCAGATATAAAATGTCCCGTTACTCCTGGAAAAGGAGCAAAAACTTGTAAAGGAAGTTGAAAAAGAGCTAATAGATTTAGTTGGTTTTAGCACAACACACATCACTGGTTATGGAACTAGACTTCATGAGCAGAGGTGGTCTCTCTTTCTCTTACTTAGGAGCTGCCATTCAGGAGATGCAGGTCCTAAACTGCATTTAATTGATATATTTTGTTGCTCTTCGAGTATAATGAATTAAAGAAAAAAGTGAAATAATAAATTGAAAGTCCCCTTAACTTTCTTCATATCATTTCCACTGGGGCAACCTGTACATTATTTAAAAGTATAACCTATGCTGAGCACTTTGACAACCAAAACTATTAAAAATCACACCTATGAAGTGACTTAAAATCATACATAATTATAAAAAAATAGTATGTTTGCTGAAAAAGCAGTGCCATTGAATAACTGAGTTATGTTTTAACCTGGAAAACTTTCAATATTTTACTCCCTGCTAGCATGAGCAGTATGTGGAGGGAGAGGTCAAGGGCATGTGCCAGAATTAGGCTTATATGCTAGCATTTAGTCATTTTGTATAAATCTTTCTGTATGTCCCTCTGTCTATCTATCTGCATAAGAGTGTGAGTCGACTTGTGGAAGCATTCTGCTTCAAGTACTTATATTTTGTCAGATTCCAGAGAAAAGGTTCTGGGATTCCTCAAGCTACCTAAACTAGTTAAGAATTCAAGTGCCTGATGCTAGATTCTAAAACATGAATCATATTAACAGTGCTGTAAGAGTTAAATTATACATTGGTGTTGGATGAAAGTATAAAACATCTAAGTAATGGCAAGATCCATTCAAATAAATGGGACTTCCTGATGTAACAGGTACTCCCCCTGTAGGATGGTACAAGTACTGAAGGCAATGGATGGTAAAAAGGCTGTCATTCTGCAGTACCAGTGCTGGCTTAAAGACAATTATATAGTAGCCTGCAGATAGGTGATGGTGGAGCAGGGGTGGGGGGGGGGGCAGCTGAGGACCATGTGCATGTGAATTTGTTGTTTTGTATGGCTAGCCTTTATAGACATTAGAGATGACACAAGCCACCTTTTCAAACAGGCATGCTGTGTTAGCACAGCCTAAGAGATGGCCTCCCCTTGTATTTTGAGATGTCAACCTGTAAGTATGGTACACTTTTTACATGTCATGGGATATGACTAAGATTAGAGTACTTAGGTGGCTATGTAGAGGGATAATCAATATTCAGATTATTCCAGTAATAAAAAGTAGTCTTTGTTTACTTGGAAACCTGAATCTCTTTACCTGTTGTGGTATAGAGTATACGCATTGCACTTGTGACACTGGCATAGTGCTGGGTATTGTAATGCATATTCCACCCTCAGTATTATGCCATCCCATGGGTAGAACTGGATGATGGAACCTCTCTTCATTGCTTCTCTGGACTTTATGCAATTTAACCCATTACTTGTGAAATAGTACATTTATTATCTCTACTTCCATATTTGTATGAATTACAATTTGTAGTGAAAAGTACAGCTGTCTGCATTTGCAGCAGAAATGACATTAAATGAAATTCAGTTTTATTGAAAAGCAGAATGCTTCCAAAAGAGAGCAAAAATGTTGACAGTTCAAAGGGCCAAATTCTTAAGGAAATGGGACAGCATAAGCAGAGTGTCCCTGCCATTCATCAAAACCACTCTGAGTCTAAATTTCAGTTGCACCCTCCAGTATAACATCATACTGCAGAACATACATACCTCTCAACTTCTTAGCACAAGACATCTATACAGAGCCTAAAATAATGATGGGACAAAGGCCCAAAACTAGGGACAGATTTTAAATATTGCTCTTATAAACTTAGAAAGTTGCTAGAATAACAGGATTTCTCTTAATATGCATTTTCTGAAGGATATAACTGAAAGCAAATTTTTTGTCATTATTTAGTGACTTCAGTCCTCAGTGATTTGCCAAAAAAACATAAAAATATGAGACAAAAATCCTGCATATTCTGTTCTGTGAAAATCTGGACAGTTGAGAGGTATGCTAAAGAATGGAGTAAGCCCTACCACACCTTACTTGACCTATGCCAGTTCTGTAAAAGTACACTATAGACCTGGGCACTCAGGTTGATAATGACCTCACATTCAACCATCATGTAGCAGCAGTGGTCAGAAAACCCTTTTACTTGGTTCATCTCAGTTTCCTTGGTTCATTTAATAAGTAAAGGGATTGCATCCAGAAAAAAGCAGGTTATTACCTCTCTATACTCCTCCTTCATTAGACCAATAAATGAGTATAATGTCTCGTTTGTAATGTACCTCTCCAAACATCTGTACCAACCGGAAAGGCCACTGAGATACCTCAAGAAGAGAATCCATGGCCTCCAACACCTGTCCTATGCAGAGAGGCTCAAATCACTATTACTTTACTTGGCATCGTACAGATTGCTCAGAGGTGATCTGTGTTGCACCTACAAGGCAATTTCAGATCCTGCCTTACTAGAGATGCTCCATATCCATAAGTCTAACTCCTCACATACTACCTTCTCAAAAGCCCTGAATCTAATATGCAACTTCAACAAAACCAGATGAAGAGAAAGGTTTGTCTCCCTGAGGCTTTTCTGTCTGTGGAATAGACTTCTCATACACATCAAACAGAGCACCTCACTGTCCCTCTTAAAGCGCAACCTTGATGAGTGGATGGGAAACCACAAATTTGTCCCAGGGGTTCCACCTGTGTCCCTCAGTGACAAGGGTAACAGGTGATGACTGAGGTTTCATTTTTTGGGATAAACTCTTGGCTAGGCTTGTAAGGGTCCCAGGGCCATTATCCTAGTAGGCTCCTATGATCCTATGATCCCATACAAGCTGCACAAAGACAAAGTAATGAGATGCAGTGACAGACAGTTAATGAATCTCATTATCTTTTCTGCAGATAATCCAACAGCTGCTGTGCTCACCACATAAACATCAAGTTGACCTGAAACCTGTCATTGCTGCAACTCTTCCTGTATGTCACCATTCCTACCATAGACATTTGGCCCACATGTAGATACCTATATTATCAGGGCTATCATAAGGGAAGAACTGCACATTCCTAGAGTTATCTAATGTCACAGTGTCAGCTATTTGTTGGGCAGATAATGCTTATTAGAGAGCTAAAATATGTATCATACATGCAATGTCACCTTTCAAAACATCATAGAGGGCATGCTGTGGGCAGAGCTGGATCATTGACACATGAGACCTAGGCAGGTTAAAGTACCCCCCCCCCCCACCATACCAATATCCCATTACTATCTCCTCAATTATAATAAGATGCTGTTCAAACCTGTCATCAAGCATACTGTATTTTGTTTTGACTTCTACAACAATCTCAGAGATTTGGTTTTAACTTAAAACTGATATTTCAAATTTTACAGCAAAAACATTGACAGCTATTTGCTAAACAAAACAAAACAATCTCACACTGAAAACAGACATAGCATATTAAAAATGTATCTGGCTATCCATTAAATTACAGGGGGTGCTGGGAATCATACTCAGTGTATAGTGAAACACTAATTAGCATCTATTTGAAGGCTGCAAGAATTCAAAAGACATGTGCAATGCATTTCCTAACAGCTTGGGCAGTTCACTTGATGTAAGTGTCCGTTTTCTGAGGCAGTCTAGGAGCACAGTCTGATGAAGTGACTTGGTCAGAGTCAGCTAGTAGACAAATGAAGGCTAGGGGAATCAAACCCTGTACTACACGAAACAGCTCATAGCCCTAGTCATCTAGACAAACTGTTGTAAACTAACACAGTGCATTTAACATTCCTGTGCCTGCAAAAACTATGCTAATTAAAATGTATTCATCATTAAAATATTAGTATTAAGCTCATAGATTTCATTCTGCCCAGTTTATTCACAGCCAAATAATAAACACACTGTCAGCAGTCAACAAAACAAGGAAACCAAGGATTATACCCAAAGAACATGGCTCATATGATGATGTTTCTGCTTACTGCACTCAGTTCCTTACTTTACACCTTAGCTACTGTGGATTTCTGGAACCAAGTATTTATGCTCACACATAACCATCAGTTATAGCCACCTGCTTGTCTGTACACCTCAAATATCTGCTTGAGAACAAATTAATAAATACATTTTGCAAATAATGGGTCAAAAATGTATCTCAAAAAACATATAGTGGAACCCAATGCAGACCACCTCTAGCCTCTCAACTTTTTAGCTCAAGTCAGAGACAAAACCCCAAAACTGGAAACAGATTTTAAATGTTTCTCTAATATGCTTAGAAAGTTACTGGAACAAAAAAAGCTTTGTATTAGCAAGCATTTTCAAAAGGATACAAAGTCTGAAATTTATGCCTGTCATTTAATGGCTGCAATCCACAGCATCTGTTAGAAAGCCACAACTTTTACAAGGAATAGACAAAAATACCTCTTAACTTCTTTGCAGTTCCAGCATGGGGAATAGTGTCAATGGTTTTGGCTGCATCTGGGTATACTTTATGAACTGCATAGCCAATGTCTGACAAAACCATATTACCGTGCATCTAGAGTATTAATAAGTTTTATAGCAGACCTTCTAAAATCACATATAAATTAATACTTTGTATGACTTTGCAAACTGCACTTATTAGGCTGATAGATCTATAATTCCTGAGGTTTGATGTAAGGTCTCTTTATAGAAAGACATAGGGCCAGATTCATGAAGGCTTGCATGGAGTCTAAGAGTAGAGTAAGACTCCAGCAAGCCAACATGTCCGCCAAGCGATCCAGGAGCAGCCGGCAGGGGCGTGCAACTGAGCTCTCCAAACTAGTCCTACACGGACAGGGCTGGGATATGCAAATTACCTCAATAGCAGGCGAAAGCCATGCAAATGAGGTAAAATTGCAATCCAGGAAACCCGAACCTGTCCGAGTAGGAGTAGTGTTATTTGCAGAAATGTACTCAGTTGATAAATGAGTATGGTTCTGCAAATAGCAAAACGGAGCCGTGTCAGCTGGAAAAAAGCATGCATTCACAGGAGGAAGCATGCCAATGGCCAAAAATAAGGCCAATGGCAATGGGAAGTGATGCAAATTAAAAATAAAATAACTTTTTTTTTAATCCCGATTTCCAGGGTTTAACTGTAGCGCAGTGCCTTGCAAACGCGCTGCGCCCTAAAAAGCAGAAAATTAATAATTAAGATCCACAAATGTGGATTTCATAGCTAAAATTAATTTACAATGCAAGGGAATGGCAGGCTGAAGACAACCTGGCCACCGAGCAGAGGTTGCTAAGGGGGGAAGCTCAGTCTAAGAGATGTAACTAAGCATTAGTAGGCAATCCTATGCAAATGAGTTATGATAGTGAATCGCAAGTTTACATAGCAAATGAGCACAGTCAGTGGAGTGTAGGAGTAGGATAAGGGGAGTAACAGAGTAGAAGATAGGTAACATCACAAGGGGGGTATGTATGAAAGGAGTGCAGCTCATTGGAGCAGAGTGACATGTGTCAGCTTACATTTACATAATAGTGAAAGAGGTGTGTCAACAGGTAGGCCAGGTAAAGTCAAGAAATCTAAGGTGTATGCTGTGGATAACACCAAAGTTTCTTGCTGAGCATGCATGTGCACGTGTGTACGCCAGTAAACCCGAGTAAGACAGTGTGCGCACGTGTAAGCGTGTGTGCGCATGTGTAGGCATGAGTAAGCATATGTAAGGCTGTGTAAACAGTTGTAAGCGCGTTTGTGCCGATGTGGGCGCGTTTTAACAAGAATAAGCAAGTTTTAGTCTGTATAAGCATGTGCGCGTGCTTGTGAGCTGGTGTGTGCGTATTTGCGGTTGTTTGCATGGCGCTGCCCTCTGAGGAAACAGAAAGGGAAAAGGAAGCACAACAAATAGTAGGAAGTTAACCAGGGAGTACTAGCAGAACTAGCAGGTGAAAACAATCAGAATCAGGCAATTACACAGGCATTACACTAGCCCAGCCCAGCCCAGCACTTAAAACTCAGCAAAAACATTCCAGTATGTTTTTCTCAGACACACTGCAACACTGCAGGAAGCTAATAGAAGTGAAAACTGAAAAAGCTTTACTGTGACAAAGAAATGTTAGGGGCTGCCATTGCTGTCATAAGGCGACATATGCAACATGCTGAGGGTGGTGACAATGCAAATGCTGCTGAGCAACCCACAGTGAGGAGACGGAGAAGAGTGTACAGGCCTAGGGTAACCTACTAGGAGCTACATGAGCTGGAGATAGTGGAGCGCTATAGAGTGGACAGAGACCTCATGCAGCAAATTGTTGAGCTGTGCAGGCCACGCCTCACACACAGAACCAAAAGAGGGGAACCCATCCCAGTGGAAACCAAGGTATGTGTTGGCCTAAGAATATTAGCAACAGGTACCTTCCAGAGACCAACTGGCGATATGATGGGGATTTCACAGGTATCAGTATCTAGGGTACTTTACCAGTTCCTGAATGCCATGGCAGCACATGTCGGTGATCATGTATATTTCCCCAATTCCCATGAGGTATTGGCCAGCAATATGCATCTCTTCCAGCAAATAGTGGAATACCCTGAGGTAGTGGGTGCAATAGACTTCACGCACATTTGCATCAAAGCACCAGCTGGTGAGCGGGGTAGGGTCTACTATAACCGCAAGGGTTACCCCTCCATCAACTGCTAGGTCATGTGTGATGCCCAGGGCATAATAATGAATGTGTGCGCTGGCTGCCCTGGAAGCTACCATGACTCCCATATCTGGCATCTGACACAGCTGTACCAGACATTTGCCAATGGGGACATCCCTCATGGTCACCTAGTGGGGGATGCTGGATATGCACTCGAGCCGTGGCTGATGACACCCATCAGAAATGCACACACACCTGAACAGGAACGCCATAATGAGGTACATGCACAAACATGAAATGTAATCGAGCATGTGTTTGGGCTGCTCAAGTCACGGTTCCGGTGCCTGGACACATCTGGTGGAGCCTTGCAGTACTCACCAACTACATGTACCCAAATAGTCATGGTATGTGCTATAATACACAATATGATCCTGCAAAAACAGCTGCAGCAGGAGCAGCATAGGGTCGGGCACAACAGCCCCCCACCATTGCCAAGGCCATCACAGGCAGAGCGTGACTCAGAAGAGGAACAACCTGAGCCTGCCCCAGTAGTCAAAAGGAGGTGTGCCCAGTATGCTTTGGCCTTGGTAAAGAGGCAACGCATAGTATATACACTGGCTCAGTAGGAACCCTGGAAATTATACCTCTCTCCGACTCACACATATAGTAAACGCAATGCCTAACTTGACGCTACCTGTTAACAAACATGTATAGGGAGTGTAAAATGTGCATCCGACATAGGCAGCACCACCTGAGGCATGACTGCTATGTGTTAAGCAATATAAAGCACTGCTAAACAGCTCTCACCACTAGTTAGTATATGTAAACAAAATTGCACTCACTAAGTAGCATCACTACAGGCAATGTTCAGCAATATTGTGCACTATCCAGCAATGTTGGGCAACATTGAGCAATGTTGTGCAAGTCTGGTCAAATGTGGATATAGTTCATCAAAAGTAGGTTAACAAGTTCATATTTGCTTCACTTTTCTTGAAGCAGTCTGTTCTGGCATGTATGAAAATATGAAGCAGTGACAGTCCTCAAACCCAGGATACAGTGTACTATAGTCAGAATACAGAACCACTAAACCATGACAGTATGTCAATGGTCAGCTTGTATGAAAAAATGTTGATAAGTCAATGCTAAGTATCTCATGGAAACCTTGCAGGCATAGCATAATCCCTGTTGGGTTAAGACACAAAGGTGAGGCCTGCAGTAATAATAGAACCTGATATTCAACACACATATAGTATAAATGTTAATATTGGTAATGTTCACACACATCAACAAATGTAGTGGACCTCAGACAGCAACATACTGCAAGGTCACACTGGGCATGCTCACACACTTGGAACTATGAGACAAATGTCAGGCAACAAAACACTGAAAGTCTGAACTAGGCGTGCTCACACACTTAGGGCAAGTTTGAGTACAGCAGTGGGCCACACATATCCCTCAGTTGCAAGTGTCAACCCAGGAACCTCGCACTATTCACCAATCCACCATGTGCACACAGTGATATGACAACAGACACAATATAATATAGTGAAATCCTGTCACAATCAAATATGTTATGCAGAAACCTAGGTTGTTCATAGGAAGTGGTAAAGCAAAGAAGAAACAAAACCTGCAATCAGTACCATCACTAAACAATGTGCATCCCGAACATTAGCATAGGTTCAGAGGTTGACACTAGGCTATGTGCCCTAGGGTATGTAGAAGCCTAGCCACAGTGTGTTTGCATTCTGCAATCACGCTAGATCAGTAGACTGTGCCTGTTAATAGTAGGTCACACAAGATATCTCACATATGTTCATTTCATTCTGCCTCTGTCTAGCAAGGACCCATAACATATCCCAGGGCTAAACATACGATCACCCGTCCACCTGTGAAGATGTCACCTGTAGGTGGTCAGCATGGGTCTGTGCATATGTGGGACTGTGATCACATTCCCGAGTGAGTGGAACCTCTGTGATGGTAATATGCCCCCCCAGCATGTCCTATTAACATCATTGCTCACGTACCTGTCCCTGGAGCATGTAGCTGTAAGGGACTTTGATATCCTCATGTGGAGCCTGTCCATCAATGCTGTGATGGACATGGCTTCAAACAAAAGGCACAGACTGCATCCAAGTAGACAGTAAGCAACTGAGGAGAGCTAGGGTGACCATAGCCAAACTGTGCATACCATCTGGGTGAGTACCTAGATCCACTTGGTTATGTAAATCTGTGTACATTCCAGTTGCTGCAGGTGTTGGGTAAGGTACATCCGAAATGGGCCATTGTATCCAAGCCTGTGCCTGATGACTATAGGGTCACAATGACCCCACCTGATCTGGATGTAAAACCGTATGGGATAAGGTTGCCTAAATAGAAGGTGTGCCCAATGACATTGGCAACGTGAATGTCAAAGCTGAGAGTACTAAGTATTCATGTCCCCAAATCACAAATCACACACACTGTACGTGATGTATCATCACCTATGTGGTAATGTGTGTGCACGATGTTACTACCAAGGTGATGACTATGCATCTAAAGTAAGGTAGCTGTAGGCCATGGCTCTGGCACCAGTCATCCATCTCTGTGAGACCCTTTCTGAGGATGCTTGTGCCAGCTGTGGAGTCGATTATGACACACAGTTTGCAGTCATCTGCAAACGTGGTCATCCATATTCCTCCTGTGTTAGCCAGTATGTATCAGACATATATACAGAACAAGAGAGGTCCCAAAACTGAGTCCTGTGGGATGCCACGTGTAACTGGTGTATAGTCAGACATGGCACCTGCAATACTGACCATGTGTGTGCTATCCATGATCCAGTTAGCAATCCATCTTGTGACATATGTGTAGATATTGAATCTGGTGATCTAATGTGTAAAGGCCAAGTGGGGTATTGTGCAGAAGTGGTGTGCGAGCTCCAGGTAGGCTGTGTGGACAACCCTGTGTACGTCTATGGACCTGTTAACTGTTTAAAGACATCAAACATCTGCAAGAGGCAAGATATGCCCACAACAACACCAAATTGTGTAGAATCCAGTGTCTGTAGGTTGGCAATGTGTATTTGTATGTGTTCCATGATGATACACTCCATAGCATAGCAGACCAGGAGAGTTAGGCATATATTGTGATAATGTCCAGGGTCCCTTGTGGCACCAGCACTGTGGAGCGTGTACACCGTAGCTGTACGCCATTCCATGAGTACACATCCTTTAGTAACTGTGATATTGAACAGTGACATAATGTGAGTGTGAAGTTTGTCATGAATCTCGTGTATGCCACAGTCTGGGACACTATCTGGTCCCACTGATGCTGTGGAGAGATCAGCAAACACATGTTCATCTGTGATGTCAGGGAGGCTACACCCTGTTGTGATGGACATGTGCACTGCAGGGGGGGATGGTGGGGAAACATTCCCACTGAACCTGTTGTCCAGGATGTTCGCAATGTCAGTGGGTTCACTGTATCATTTGTAATTATGCAGTAACTCATAGCATATCTGTGAGTTCCCACCCAGGTCCCTGACATAACTAAATAAGGCCTTGTGATTGTCCATAGTATCTTTTGCAAGTGTCCGTTAGAAGTGGGCCTTAGATGAATCAACAAGTGATCGTAGCTATACCATAGTACTGATCAGAGATGCCTTCCTGATTGTGATTGTGCTCTATAATGTAGTAGCCTCCTCCTGTCCCTGTATAGCTCAGTAATGGCCATGGTCCAGTAGACAGGTCCCCTGTCTTTGAAGGAGTGAGTCTTGTAGTTATCTGGGATAGCATGATCCATGAATTCCAGTTGTCCGTAGAATGTGCTTGTAAAGTATGAAGTTGTCTGAACCGTAATTAACACTGTCCCTGGGTCATTGAGGGATACCACCTCAGTTTGTACAAGTGTGACATTTGCTCATGAGAAGTATGTCCAGAGATCACATAGGATGTGTGTGTTTATGGGATATGTATGTCTAGTGAGATGAATGTATGTTCTGACCTTAACAATTACAGGTATACCTCTCTTGTGGAACATAGAGTCCCCATGTGGGTGATGATCAGGTCCCACATGTTTAACCCCCTGTGGGTGGGATGACCAGGTCTGCCCTAGCATTTGAGTGTAACAATCTTAGCAACTGTTGTGAGAGGGTGTCACTGCTTGAGTAGTATACCCAGTCAATGTTTGTGTATTTGAAGTCACACAATATAATGGTGTTTGGTGAGACCTTCACATTCCCCAGTGTTCCCAGGAATAACGACTGTTGTGCCCATGTTTGGGAGTGTGGTCTGTAACAGTCTACAAACTGAAATGCAGTTTTGCCCACTCTCAGTTGCACATGTACATTCTCCAATGCTTTGTGTACTGCTACCAACCTGGAGGTGTGTGTATGAATGATGTATATGGATTCCCCCCCTATTGTTGTTGTCCGGTCCGAGTCTTGTGTCTGAAAACCATGGTATTACATAAAACCTGTCAGTGCTCCTGTGCTTTTGTGAGCCTGAACCAGGTGTTTGTTACTGCACATATATCGACAGATTCCATACTGATGTGAGTCCTGAGTGCATGCATTCTGAGGGTTAGACATCAGTTGTTGAGCACCATCACTCTCTATTTCCTGTACCCTGTAATGTCTATGGCTGTGGTTATGTCTTCTGATCCTCACTTCAAACAGCTACTATGTGTGTGTCAAGAGCCTAAGGCAGTCTGTGAAAGCCTAGGGGTGACAGGTGCATGGCGTCCATAGCGAATGTACATGGCATGTTGAGCATGTAATCCCAGGCTGACAGACACTGGATCCCCTGTGAATGACAACAATATGTTAGGTAACTGTTAAAAGTGATCATGTCATCTGTATACTGTGACATAGTACTTGGTGAGGGTAAGATGCTACACAAGGTCAGGGTCATACTGTCCTGGGCTACATGATCAGAGAGCCCCTCTATGTCTCTTGTCATGTAGTCCAGGGAGGAATGTCTGAGGGTTTACACACCAGAATGGTCAATGATGGAGCCATATTTGTACTTGCAGTGGACTGACAACAGTGCATGTGTCATGTGGTATATCCTGGCACCCGACACACAGCACAAAGTGACCTTCACCTTGTTCAGCCTGGTGAGTGGGATGTCAGTGTGATGGACAATTACAGTCACCTAATACAAGTGTATGAGGTGTGTTGTGTAGGCCTAAGGGCAGTGACTGTGTGGCACAATGACTTTGTGAACTATGTGATATGTGTGTATGGTTGTGTGTTAGCAGTTGTTTGTGTGTCTGCTTTGGATGTCTCAGCTGCTTAGGCAAAGTATATTTAGATGCTCCAAGTATGTCATTGTGTGTCAGTGTATATGGTTTGCTGTTGTCATAGGTGCATGTGCAACTGTATTTGTGGTGTGTGTGGTTACCTTCACCACCCGATAGACTGTGCCAGTCATGGCTTGAGAGAGCTCAGTCTCCTGTCTGCCTATACAGTTGCATCTCTCACAGATATCTGAGTTTGTTGGTAGGAGGACAGTGTCACCTGCGTACATAAGGCAGTTGTAACAATGCATCAGAATTCCAATATGCACCAGCTGGACTGGAGAGTACACACGAAACCGACCTTTGGACATGCCAGGATATGATGATGCCATACACTGTTGACTGATCACAAAGGATCAGTAGTGTGTCAAGTGTGTAAAAGAGTATAACAGGATTTTAGTGTTCAGGTTTGTTGTTGCTGTGGAAAGATAATTTGCAAAGGAGTACAGACAGAAACATTACACCTCCTTCAGCTATGTCAGAAATTTCTATGTACAGTCATATATGTCCTGAGTCAGGGTCAACTGTACCTGACTGACAATGTCAACATCTTGTCAGACAGGCCCATACATACATACATACCCACCTCCCAGTGACAAAAGGCCCTAACATCATACCAAGAGATATCATATGTAGAATGTGTAAACTGGTCCTCCCAATGCCAAATGAATCCCATCACGTGGATAGCATTGTTTCCCCATATGTGTCATAAGTGAACAACAGGACAGACACTACACCCAAACAGTCTGTTGAGCCTCACACTCTCTATAGGATCTTACACCGTTGAATGTGTTACAGCAACATGTGGCACACCCCACAAGTGTTAGTGCACAACACACCATGTGAACTATATTCCTATAAGCCTACAAAGTCCGAAATGCTAGTCCATGGAGTTCATCATGATTGCAGTCAGGAACAGAGATATTGTAAACCGACAAACACACAACCCAAACGTCTGTGGTATGTTAATGAGCACATCATGTTCCCCAAACCTGCTAGATTTCTTGCAAAGCAGCCACCCAGGACATACATCACTGACAGAGCAACACAGGTCCCACATAGACTTTGAATAGCCCTTTACCAACATCACAGACACATGTGGTATCCACAAAACCTACAATCCGTGCATGAATATGCATTGTCATATGAAGGAATGGTAATTTGTCCACAGATAGATCACACCAGGTATGAATTGTGTATTCCTGTTCAAGATGTTCACACCTGCTGACCTACAAGGTTCATTCCTGGGATTGCATCACACTAAGTGCACACACATTACCATGTCCAGTCTAATGATGTCATCAACCTACAAATATAGCATGTGAATAGAAACCACACAATAAAGCATATAGCGCATCATGTGAATGTGTATCTTACTAGTATCATAACATAATTATGTAGGTGTTTGAATCCTGCAATTGCTGAGTGTGTGTATATGTGTGCGTGTAAGATTGGCTTTGAGAAGAGTGGCCTTTTTGGAGACTGTGGAAACACATTAGGAGTGGTGAATACCTCTTTGCCAAGTGTGATGATGTCACCATCCTACAAATAGAGCTTTGGAAATGAGTGCTCCCAGTAAAGCAAATAGTGCGTTGTGTTAATGTGTATCTTACTAGTGTCATAACATAGTCAGGTAGCGGTTTGAGTCCTGCAAACACCAAGTGTATGTGTGTGATTTCCTTTGAGAGGAGTAGCCTTGTTGGAGACTGTGAAAACACATTTTAAAAGAGGTACATCCCTCTTTGGAAAGTCTGATGATGTCAGCATCCTACACATATTCAAGGAGAACAGAAACCACCCAGTAATGCATATAGCATGCCGTGTTAATGCATATCTCTCTAGTATCATAACCTAGTTAGGTAGGGGTTTGAGTTCTGTGAATGTGTGTGCATGAAACTGCCTTTGAGAAGAGTGGCCTTTTTGGAGACTGTGGAAATACATTAGTAGTGGTGAATACCTCTTTGCCAAGTGTGATGATGTCAGCATCCTACAAACAGAGCTTTGGAAAACAATGCTCCCAGTAAAGCAAATAGTGCGCTGTGTTAATGCTTATCTTACTAGTGTCATAACATAGTTAGGTAGGGGTTTGAATCCTGTAAATGTGTGTGTGAAACTGCCTTTGAGAGAAGTGGCCTTTTTGGAGACTGTGGAAATACATTAGGAGTGGTGAATACCTCTTTTCCAAGTGTGATGATGTCAGCATCCTACAAACAGAGCTTTGGAAAAGAATGCTTCCAGTAAAGCAAAGAGCGTGTTTTGTTAATGTGTATCTCACTTGTGTCATAACATAGTTAGGTAGAGGTTTGAATCCTGCAAATGCTGTGTGTGTACAAGACTGCCTTTGAGAGAAGTGGCCTTTTTGGAGAGTGTGGAAATACATTAAGAGTGGTGAATACCTCTTTGCCAAGTGTGATGATGTCAGCATCCTACAAATAGAGCTTTGGAAAAGAATGCTCCCAATCAAGCAAATACTGTGTCGTGTTAATGCGTATCTCACAAGTGTCATAACATAGGCAGGTAGGAGTGTGAGTCCTGCCAACGCCAAGTGTGTGTATTGGGGGGGATGTATGTGTGTGATTTCCTTTGAGAGGAGTAGCCTTTTTGGAGACTGTGAAAACATTAAAAGAGGTACATCCCTCTTCGGAAAGTCTGATGATGTCAGCATCCTACAATTATTCAAGGAGAACAGAAACCACCCAGTAATGCATATAGCGTGCCATGTTAATGCGTATCTCTCTAGTATTATAACATAGTTAGGTAGGGGGTTGAGTCCTGCAAACCTTCACTGTGTGTGTGTGCCACAGGTGGTCAATGCAATGTGGGTTTTGCTTTTACTACGGTATGACATATGTTTCAAACAGTATGTACATTGCATACATCGGGTATCTGCATGTCAAATAGATTTGTGTACATGTGACCTCAATCAGTACATAGGTGTGAAGCCTGCATACTACATGAATACATTTGTAACCTTCGACAGATTGTACAGCTGCTTCTCAGATCATAGGTCACACATGTATGTATGCGTCAAGACCGGCCAATGTAGTGATCCGTGGCCAAGGACATCCCTGCCACACACACCCATGACACGTACTATAGAGTACTGTGAGTGAGGGTAATTGCTGGGGTATATGTCAGACATGTTCATACACAACAATGACTGGCAATAATGGACAGTCATGATAGGTGTGCACCAGCCCTGTGGATATGCATGCAGGCCCCTAATGTGTTATGTGAAACACAGAGGGACCCCACAATACCTATGGATATGTGGATACCAAGGGACAGATGACATAACACATGTCTGTCTGTACACATTGGTACCCAACATACATGTTCAGGGCTACCACCTATGTGGTACTGTCGGGATAGTATTTATAGTAAATGTGGGTGATTATGCCATAGACAGCGTACTGCTATACAGCATGTATTGGACAACAGGTATCTGTCTGTATGATACCCTTGTGTAGGATATGCGTCCCATCCGGGGAATGCAGTGTAGGCCAATGCATGCATTTCCAGATGTAGATGGACATATCCCTAGTATGTTTGCATGTACCGAAGAGGGCTTTATGCCACACAAGTGTGGTCCCTGGAACGTGTGGTGGTCAATACCACTGGTTACTGCTATAGTATAGTACTGTAAGGATCCAACTGTTACTGGGTTCCCTACAACTGTGAGTCATTTGTCAGGACATCATCTAATGATTGGTTATAGTCATGCTGTTGAGGTGATGTATACTGCCAGACTGCAGATCATTGACAGATATCAATGGTATCACCCACAGCATAGTGCCAACCCATGTCATAAACACGTGTACCCATGTTAGTACATATCTGTAGTAGAATGCATACTGGCCATCGAAAGATACCATGAGATGTTAATGTGTAGAACAGGGTATGTCACACATCCCACGTGTCCACTATGCACGTACATGCAGACAGTGCGCACACACCATGTCCACAGATGTACACCCACTAATTTGTAATGTACACATCACAAACTTACTGTCCACTCACTAACATATGCTGGCAACACTGTACATTTCAGCCAAGTGGCACATGGGTGGACAATACATACTCAGACCTAACACTGGTGTAAACAATGCTACAATGACTATCAGAGTTGTGATGCATAATGCCTGCTCAGATATACCTACAAGGATATCAGTACACCTTCCTGTTGGCAACTTGCTACTATTGCTACACTGCTATAATGTCACCCTGTGCATCAGAACCATATTAGCCTATTCCTGCATCAATGTGACAGATGACAGGAGGTGGCACAGGTGTCATCATATGCACAGGGTATGTTGTAGGTTTGCCAAAGCCCGACATTGACCCATCCAATCGGCATGTCTGTGTGTGTGTGTGTGTGTGTGTGTGTGTGTGTGTGTGTGTGTGTGTGTGTGTGTGTGAGGGACAACAGTACTGCATGGGCCAATGTTGATGTAATGTGTGTGTGTATGTGTGAGCCCTAGTTGTATGGTAAATGTGTGTGTGTCTGCATGCACACAACTCCACCATGTGGCTGCCATATATGGGCAGTTGTGGGACAGCCACAGACTGTACCTGCTAGGCCATACAGATCACTGTCTCTGGCCATGGACACAGTACCTGTGCCTAGCAGGGGCGCTACGGGCAGTATCGGGTGCCAACCCTGACTGGGTGCTATCATCAGAGGCAGAGGTATGATGACTGGACCCATGTCCCTGCTGGGACTGGCCAGTGCCACGTGCACGTGGTCTAGTAGGACCGTCAATGGACAGGCCAGCCCCAGCATTGCTGCGGCTGGTACTGCCACTACGGGAGCAGATGAGATCCTTGGTCTGTCCATGACAACTGCCAGCTGATGCTGTTGCTGGCATGCATCCGTGTCGGCTTCTCATCCTTCCCACACGGTTCTGGCTCATGGCTAACACATTGTGGAGGACATCTAATGTCTCCCTCCAATGGCTATCAATGATCTCGGTGTAATTCCGGATGGCACCAACAAGGTCACGGATGCTGTCATTGATAGCAGTGTAATGTGCCCTCTGCGCCCTTAGTCCCTGTCGGGTGTATCATTCCATACGTGCCTGTGCCTGCATTACAGCCTGGAACATAATGGAGGTTGTAATACCTCTGGGGGCACGTCTGCCAGGGACAATATGACCAGTGGTGCACCCCCGAGAGCCCCTCAACATCCGCCTATGTGGTACCATTCCGGTAATCTGGCTATGGCTGCTGTGAGGGGATGCACGTGCCATAGGTACCACACTCTCCTGGTCAATGCCAACTGTATGCTCTCCCTCAGCTATGGCCATTGGTGACGAGAGATGTATTGGCAGTATGAGTGTGTGCATAGTTGGGGTTGACCACTGTGTACTGTCGATTGGTGGACCAACGACAGACCCTGTCAGACCTTCCTGTGCCACAATACATGTCTCATCATCTCCACTATTAGTGGCGGTGACATCAGGTTTCCTGCTGCATTCAGCCATGCCTAACTCAGCACCTGTGGAAGGAAGACAGGAAACGCACTTTACAATCTGTACATGATGTTAGCACACATGCACACATGAACACATGCACACATGCACACATGAACACATGAACATATGCACACATGAACACATGAACATATGCACAAATGAACACATGAACACATGAACACATGGACACATGCACACATGAACACATGAACACATGCACACATGCACACATGAACACATGCACACATGCACACATGCACACATGCACACATGCACACATGAACATATGCACACATGAACACATGAACATATGCACAAATGAACACATGAACACATGCACACATGAACACATGAACACATGCACACATGAACACATGCACACATGCACAGAAATACACTGCTCACCACAGGACATACACACACACACACACACACACACACACACATAATCACACACACACACACACACACGCACACACCAGCAATCCAACACATACACAATTGTGGGTGATGGTGGGTGACAGTATCACAAGGCAAACAGTCACCACCCACATGTCAGCAGGCAGACCATGTGTTGCTCAACACCATGCAGTGCAAGTGTAGACAGCCCTATCTAATGACATTATACATGGCTTTGATGCATGTGTGTAGTTGTTCAGTGATTGGCTACACCCTGGAACACAATGTGTACATGGACACAACATTGCTGTGCAAGTATTATCTGCTCTGCAATGTCATGTGCACCATCACTCAATAGTATACATACCATGGCTGCATGTGTTATCTGTGTGACACATAGATTGCCATGTCTGATGACATTGTCTATGTCCATAGCACATAATAGTGGGCACAGGTGTAGCAAATGCATGCAATGTACAGACATGGGATGAGTGGTGCATGTAGACATGAAGGAATCCCAATGCATGACATGGACATTGCACAGTGGTTATGGTGCGTGTGGGACATATTGCAGATATGTTGTTGCCAGCCATGACATGGCATGCTACATGACTGCAACATTAAACACCACACATACCCAATGTGTGTCATGTGACCTATACACCCAATAGCATTCCAGGACATATATGTGACTCTTTGTACAGATGGCAACTGTTGTGCAAAATGTGTATACTAGCTTATGTAAGCACACACACAACATGCTATGCATAGTGTGTATAGGTGCATATGTTTGCACACACAGAACAATGAGGTGCACAGCAAAGACTGCTATGTGTAGTACTGTTGTCACTGTAACTGGATGGGGTGTAGTACCATGTGCCATCACCATCATCAGGCATCTTGTGGTCACTCACGGCTACTACTGTGTGACAGACCACTGTCTAGCATGCTGTACCTGAACTGCAGTGCCGTGGATACATTCACTATTACACAGCCACTTTGTACATGGGTGTATGAAGTGCCCAGTAGGGAGCATTGCCTAACATCACTGTCTTATGTGTTGAAGAGTGTTGCACAGCCCCATGATAGACCTCTACCCCTGAGGTACATCATGTGTGTGTGGATGACATGTGGGATACTGACGTGTGAGCTTACAGCGGGTGTGTGGTTACGCCATATGTAGTATGACTTTGTGTACTGCATGCAATAAATGTCTTATGTTGTGTACAGGTGTTGCAACTATGCCTATCCAATGTGCAGTACGGGGTTGCCACAACTGTGTGTCATGCTCTGTGTATTGCATGTCATTGAGGCAGCTACTGACATTACTGAGCTGTGCAATGTCTCACAGCAAACATGCATGGCATGCATTATGCATAGGTGTGTTACGTGTACATGGCCTACACCTCACCTATGACATGCATATTTCATTACCAACATTGCAGGTATAACACACTCACCAGCATGGATCGGCTGCCCTGCCGTCACACCAGAGGGACCTACAAGAATATGAGAGGGTTCATCAGTGGCCACAACTGTGGCATTGCTACAGTGGGTATGCTAAACTGCAGTACAACAACAGTCAACAGTCACAGGTGTAGGGATATTATTCAAACTATCCGTATTGCACAACACTAGGCAGCGGAACTGCTAAACTCACAGTACACATCTCACGTATACATAATCTAACAATACAGAAGAATGGCCACCCCTCCACCTGTGGCAAGCTGCTGTCTTTGGATATCAGACGCACGCCGCCGGACTTGTCTAATTAAATCACTGCAGTGATGGCGTACCTGCTCATATGTCCGGTTATGCCTGCCTAGGTCATTTACCTGACTAACAAGTTCCTGCCACAGTGCAGTCCATTCCTACTGGTGCTGACTGCTTCTGGAGAAGAGCATTATGTACTGCTGCAAAAGGCTGTTGAGTATCACCTCTTCCTCATCCGCTGTGTACACTGGGTTGTGTTGGTAGGCCATCTGGCTGAAAAAGATATGAACAATATATGTGAGAGTGTCTTGTGGCACACTTTACACTTTTACCCACAGATATCACTTTACTGACATATATACCATCCTATTGTCTGTCAGAGGTTACACACGTTCAGTAACACTTATTGGTTCTCAGGCCACAACTAACTAACACTGCCTGGCAGACTCTATATATCACACCACTATACAACAGTACCCGACACACTGTTTGTGACACATTGCACAACCTCAAGACAGGGGTGTATATCACACCAATGCAGGAACAGAGATGTCATCCATTGCAATGGATGTAAAGTACAGGTACAGGAGTACCAATCAACCGCCCTAGTCATTGATGCTATAGCCCTGCCTAACAGATGTGTCCAGTTGTTACTATAGGTGGCATACTGCTGTAACAGACTATATATGTTGCTGGATACACACGTTAACTCTTGTAACACACATATGATTGCAGCCATTGTACAGGCATAATCACACACACATCAGGCAAACATACAACACACCACTGTATGCCAACACAGATAAGCATTACCTGTGTACCATACGGTGCTATGTGCCACTACTTACACACCCTTATGCCTGCAGTCTGTCCTTGTGCAGACTACAGGAAACACACATGACAGTGTTTCCAAGCAATGTGAACGCACACCATACTGTGCTGTTTAGGCCTACAGCTTCAGGTAGTACTACAGTTCATATTGGTGATGGATTCACCAGCAGTACCACTCACTAAGCATACATGTATTGCTTTAGCCTACAATGAGACACCACATTCGTCAATGGAGAACTACGTCACATCATATGCCGTACTACTATGTCTGCCTAACAGTACATTACACATCAGTTGCTGTCCTCACAGCTAGGATAGGCACTACCATGTCAGATACAACATTACACTAAGGTATCACACATTTACAGACCTTGCACACATTCAGCGTTACACTTATTCAACCTCACATAGCAGCTATTGCATTAAGTACATGTGTGAGTGCATAGTGTCATAGGTAGGTATTATGCTATTGGCCCTAGGACCTACGGCAGCCTAGCCATATGCTACCCTGGCCTTTGACACACATGTACTTTGATTTCACTTGCCTCTGCCAACCTGAACCACAGAGGTGTTTCCTGGGGTGTATTAACAATCTCCCGCACAATCATCAGGGGCATTTATAACAACTGCTAAGGAGGAGCCTTGTTTGCTATTGCTATGTGGTTTATTCTGGTGTATGGCATATCTCTGAGATGGGACCCTATCCCTCCAGCATGTGCTGTTTAGTGAGCTGACAAGGTTTAAGGCCTTAGAGCGTGTATCCCCGAGGGATTGTGATATGTTGCCATGGTGGTTGTCACCTAGCTATGGGTGTGACATACCTCTGTATGTCCAGCAGAGGTCACCTCTGTGTGGCCAGTATGCAATACAGTGTAGTTGTGGTTTTGTGAGTCAGTCTGCATAGGGCATCTGTTGTTTGCGGACAGTATTACCCTTTGGGAGGTCTGTCTGTGGCCTGTTCACTTGGTGTAGTTGACATGTGAAGTACATACCACACAGGGCATTGTGATGAGTAGAGGGGAACTCTACCCTATACTTCCATAGATGACACACCTGTTGTCATGACACATACCACACAGACAGATTACAGGTGTAGTGCGGCACTGTCTTCATCAAAGTGGAGGCTAATGTCCACCTGTGTCCCATGTTCCCTTATCACACCTTCACTGTTAGGTAGATCTCTGCCTATGTGGTAGTTAATGGGTACACTGTTTTGGGAAGGTGGAATGGCACTGCAGTATCAACACTTGTCTACAGTCCATGCCTTGTTCACCACACACCTGTTGCGGTACATATGACCCCGTGTCTCTCTGTCTCTCTCTCACTCTATATGTATATATATATATATCTATATATATATATATATATATATATATATATATATATATATATATATATATATATATATATATATATATATATATATATATATATATATATATATTATATATATATATATATATATATGCATATCTATACACATACATGTACACATCCATTGCTGTACACATGGATGTACATATAGGCACATGTACAGTCCACCTTTCATGGTGGGGATATCACTTATGCGACAGTTGTGAGATGTACAGGTATGTGATTAAATTGCACAGTGTTGTGTAGAATGCATGTGGGTGTCCTCAGCCCTTGTAGCATTAGCAGGCCTCACTGTCTGCAACACATCAGATCTGACAAATCTGTCCCACAGCATTTAACCACCACATGACATATATCAACACTACCATAGCTGGCCTTAGGCATAGGCCTACTGGGCGGCCACCTAGGGCGCCGCTATAGCAAGGTTGCTTTTCCACTATTTATGTGGACACAAGGATGGGAGCACCACGAAGTGTGGTAGGGGCACCGTGGGGCCCTTTTGTCTAGGGCACCAGTTGACCTAAGGCCACTCCTGTGCACTGCATGCTGTCTTCTAGGCCACACACTACATGGATATATGCACATAACCTTCACTGACAGATAGCTGTCCACCCTTCACTAACAGTTGCAGTATGTCCCTTGCCCTATGCACATGTGCAAATACAGATAGATACATACTGCTGCCACAAATAGATGATTTGCAATGTGTAGAGTACTCTTTGGGAACATCTACAACATGCCAACACATACATGTGAGTTACATACCTTACCTTTGTATTTCCCTGCTCCGTGTGTTACGGTTTTGTAGTTTTTTTTTTTTATTGGAGGTTTGTTTTGGGTTTTTGCCCTCTATTTAACCTTGGTCTCTGTTTCTCACTCTGTTCTGTCTCTGTCTCAGTCTGTGTCCATGTCTCTCTCTCTCTCACTCTCTATCTCACAGCACCTGCAATGATATAATTGCATGTGTGGACTGCAGGTACAGCCTGCTTTTCTAGGTATCTGCACTTGTGCATGTGACAGCCTCTGCACCAATTGCTGCCCACCATTCAGTAATTGCATGCAGCCTGCTGTTTGGTGATTGCATTACTCACTGTGATTGCAGCCCACTTCTATAAAATGCTAGGTTAGGTAGGCATAGCCCTTTCAGATTTCAAAGGTGGGGCCCATTCTTGTTTGCTCTGGACACCGTTGTGTCAGTCTGAAGGTTGGTATATGTTTCTTATCTGATGCTAGGGTTGTAGCCAGTTATATGCATGTTGTACTCATACCTGCATGTTGCTGCTTCCAGTACACACATCTCAGTGTAGACATGTACGCACCCCTCCAAATGCTAACACAAGATACATGGGAGTATGTACCTTTTTCTCACTTACACAATTAACTGCCATACAAATGTGATTATTGCACTGTATTCCTGTGGCCAGTATTCATCCTGGTCTGATACCGTGTGGTGTTTGTAAGGTGCTACTGTAACATTATTCCCTGCTAAGATGGCTGGTTCTCCTTTCACAGTCATGTCATGCAATTCCACAACCACTGTTGGTAAAGACCCACAGAAAAGGGTTTGTGTTATACCATTCCTAATTTCCATTTACATTCCATCATTGTAATGCATGATATATTTATTTCAGAACCAAGTTATTTGTATATCTGCTGTGATTTAGTGGTAATTCATGTAGTCTATTGTGTCAATGGTCTGGGGTTCGAGACTGGCAGAGTTTTTTTATTTTGCTGCTCAGCAGAACAAGGGCCCTGCCATAGAGTGACTAAGGCACTTTTAAGCAGTTGTAAGCAGGTTTGCGCAGGTTTGCCCGATGCTTAGTGACGCTTAGCTATGCGCACACATGCGCACACTCAGTTAATCCCGCTTACTACTGCTTAAAAGTGCTTACTCCCACTAACCCCCG
Organism: Protopterus annectens; assembly: GCF_019279795.1. Lineage (NCBI taxonomy): Eukaryota > Metazoa > Chordata > Ceratodontiformes > Protopteridae > Protopterus > Protopterus annectens. Next base: position 777,064,569 of record NC_056737.1, on the reverse strand, counting down.
CGCTAATTTCTTTGAATGAAAAGAAAATGGGGAGATAGGAAAGTGGTGAAAAAGGGGGCACAGAGAGGGAAACTCAGTAGGAAAACAAGCTTGGAATGTGCAGGATAGGTGTAGGGAAGGTCCATAGCTGCCCATTTCTTTACCAGCAACAGCTGTGCATATGTTGAAAATTTGGAGTGAAATTTGAAACCTTCCACCCCTGAGAGAGGGGTGAGGACAACATAGTTTATTGTACTGCCAATTAGAATTATCAGTGTACATCTCCAATGGACATGTGTGCGAAATGGGAAGCTATGTATGGGGCGTAATTTTTTTTTGAGTACAGATAGCCCTTTTTTTTTTTTTTTTTTCAGGGGAGAGTGGAAAGTGAGGTAGAGGAAGTAGGTATATTTGGGGAGGTAGGTTGGGTAGGTAAACAGACAAGACAAACAAGACACATACAGGGGCGGAGTATGACACATGGAATGAGTGAACACAATTGATGGGGACGGATGTTTGGAAATCTCAAGCCCATGAGCCCACAGATGGCAACAGTGGGACTGAGATCCCCACCCATGGGCAGTCACCACTGGACCTTCACAGACCCAAGGGTTGCTGTGTTGGGGGTTGAGTAGGAGGGGCAGGCTCACCCATGAGTCGCGCCACTCTCGCCTCGAGCTGGTGTAGGGGATCAGTGACTAAATGCTGGATCTCCCTACCCACCACAACCCGGACCCTTTGGAGGGTGACAGGAGGCCCTTCTCCACCCACGCTTGCAGGGGGTGAGCCCCATCCCCTGCAGTGCTTCCACCCAAAGGTGGCAGGACCTATGGAGGAGGGTGGTCCGGGCTGGGCACCAGACCTGCTGTTGCCAGGTGCAACTGCCAGATGAGGAGGGACAGGTGGGTCCGCTGGGACCGGCCTTCCCATACGTTCTGTGGTTAGGTGTGTTTAATTACAACATAGACAACAGCATTCCAAGTTAGTTGTTAACAGCATGCAGTAATATTCCCATTAACCCAACACACCAGGGTTACAACAGTTGAACAGCAAGCATAACACATGCATGTATTGAATGACAGTGGACATTCCAACAGCATGCAGGTATGATTGGTGGTAACAGGCCACCAAGATTGTGGCGTTTTAACAGGGGACATGCATCAAAGTAAGTGCAGATTTTATATAACAACAGGACATATGTCCCAACAAATGTTATGAGATTAGACATACCCATTGAGGTGTGGAATTGCATTGTTTATGTACACGGAGTAGGGTGTAAAAAGAAACCTCCATTAACATCTTATTAGTACTTTAACTGTACACTACATTCCTATTGACTGCAGGTGTATATCCCTTACATGTATTCTTACACTAGGCAACATGCATTTGATTGCGTTATGGGTTTTGCTACTTCATGATATATCTGGCCTATATCTGACATGGTAACTGTCCAGGATGCAGATGTTACTGCTACATACTTGTATTAAATTGACTTGTTTATGTATCTGCACATCTGGATGTGTTCAAATGGCTTTTTCACTTGTTTTCACACAACCCTACTTTTTAGGTAGCACACTAACATTTCTGAGGAACACCTTGACAGGCTACTCGTGTGCCAGATTTACCTATGCATGTCAGCCATTTCACAACTGTTTAGGGCTGTTGCATACTTCACAGCTACTGGCACTTCCTTCATCCACTTTATATGGGACTGCACTACTGGGGGTTGTCAGCACTTACTACAACAGAGTAATATTTCTTCACTGCAAGGGTACAACAACATTTTTGAGTAACTGGCACATACAAACTGCAAGTATTATACCGTTCTTATTTACATTAAAACTCTTTTCTGCAGGATCTCTCCTGTATTTGACATTACACTGCATACAGTAGACCTATTCAGGACATGTTATACCTTTATTGATAGGTTAAAAGACTGTTTTACAGGCTCATTCATTTTTTATCTATGACAGTGCATGCAGAGATAGTATTCCAGACATGTTTTTGCTTTATTCATGGGTTACTACATTCTATTCCTGGCTATCTGACTTATGATATGTAACTGACTTATGATACTTATCCCAGCTGAATGTAACCTCCCTGTCATCTCTGATGTCCAGGTGAGAACCGCTCTCAGCAAAGCAAAAAACACAGCATCAATGGGACCTGATGGTATCTCCAGCTGCGTGATACGTGAACTCCAAGAGGAGCTAAACCCGCATATAAAAATGCTATTTAACCTTAGCCTTACTACAGGATATGTACCTGAACACTGGCGTACAGCAACAGTGGTCCCACTCCACAAGAGAGGCTCCACTACAGACCCTGGGAACTACAGCCCCATAAGCTTAAACAGCCTGGTCTGCAAAGCTATGGAAAGAATTATTATGGAACTCATAAACAACGACATTGGGGACCTACAGACACTCGATCCCACCCATTTCAGCTTTGTAAAGGGCAGATCCTGCCTTTTGAACCTGGTTGACTTTTTTGAAACAGTCACTAGAGCCATTGATGAGGGCAAGGCAGTCCATACAGCCTACCTGGACTTGGCTAAGGCCTTCGACACAATACACCACTCAGGCATCATAGACAAGCTAAACAGCTTAAATGTAAATCCATATGTCACAAGATGGGTTGCAAACTGGCTAAAGAACAGAACCCATAAAGTCAAAATTGCGGGAGCCATGTCAGACTCAAAGCCAGTCACAAGTGGTGTCCCACAGGGCTCTGTCCTGGGACCCCTCTTGTTCGGCATTTACTTCTCAGATGTGAAAGCAAACATGGGAGGGTTGTGGCTGACAAAGTTCGCAGATGACTGCAAACTAGGCACCATAGTCAATACACCAGCTGACACATACATCCTACAGAAAGGCCTCACCGAAATGGACAACTGGTGCCGGAATCATGGCCTTAAACTGAATGCCAAGAAATGTATAGTCATCCCCTTTGGGAAAAACAAAGTACCCACAAATTATCACATAGACAGTAACCCACTGAGTACGGAAAAAGTAATCAGAGACCTGGGGACCCAAGTTGATAGTGACCTCTCATTTGACACCCACGTTGCCAAAGTGGTTAGAAAGACTTTCAACCTTGCCCACCTTATCATGAAGGGGTTCACATCCAGATCAAAGGAGATCATCATACCCCTATACTCCTCCCTTATCAGGCCCATGATTGAGTACAATGCCCCATTTGGTATGTACCTCACCCGGCAATTGCAGCAGCTGGAGAGACCCCAGAAGTACCTCACCAAGAGGATCAAGGGTCTCCAACATATGTCATATGCTACCAGGCTAAAGAAACTCCAGCTCTATTCAGTAGCATACTGCCTGCTCAGAGGTGATCTGTGCCTGACATGCAAGGCTATGTCCAACCAGGAATTGATGGACATGCTCCACCTCAAAAAATCCAAATCCATTAGAACCACGAGAGCCAAAGATTTAAACCTCAGTGCAAATATGAATATAACATGCTGGAGGGACAGATTCATAACTCAGAGGCTTCCCATACTCTGGAACAGAATCCCAGTTCATGTTAGGCAGAGCCCCTTACTGACTCTCTTCAAGAGAAATCTTGACGAGTGGATGGGAGATCGTAGGTTTACCCTGGGGGTCACCCCTGTGTCGCTACTTGACAGAGGCACAGTAAACTAATTTTAATAAGTAAGGGGGTCTTCAATGTGTCACTACTAGACAAAGGCACAGTATTCTCCACTACATGGGGTGGCAAAAGCCACATCTCTAGGGCTAGGCTTACAAATGCCCCAGGGCAGATAGCCTAGTACTAAACTATGAAACTATGAAACAGTACAATGAAGAGTATTTATTCAGGGAATGAATGTTTTATACTTCACAGCTACTGCCACTTCATTCATCCACTTCCTATGGGACTGCACAACTGTGGGTTGACAGCACCTAATACAACAGTACTATTTTTTATTGCAAGGGTACAACAACATTTCAAAGTAAGTGACACAGACACATTCCAAGTTTTATACCTTTATTAATTACATTGAACACTCTTTTCTACAGGCTCTCTCCTTTACTTGTTATTACAGTGCATACGGAAGACATATTCAGGACATATTATACCTTTCTTGATAGGTTACAACACTCTTTTTCAGGCCTGCTCACTTATATGTTATGACAGTACATGCAGGGATAGTATTCCAGAATTATTTTACCTTGATTGGTGGGTTAGTACACTCTATTTCTGGCTCACTGATGTTTGTTATATAACAGTACATGCAGAGGATTTAATCAGGACATTTTATTGCTGTATTATTGGGCTTAAACACTTTTGTCATGCTCACTCACATATATCATATAACAATACATGCAGAATATTTACTAACCTGCCTGGTGGCACAGACTTAGCAGCCTACCTGCATAGGCTTGCTGATTCATAGTACGAGCACCTGCAGTTGTAGAGTAAATAAAGGGATATTGAGACATACCTATCCATTATTTACACTATATTAGCTTATCTTACATACTGCATTCCATGGCTACCTACTTAGTAGTGGAGCATCCCGCATTTGACGGGCCTCCTGGATCCACTGGTTCAGAAGGTCCTGCTTCCGCCTCTTCAGGTCTGCATGGTGGTGACGGACCTGCTCACCAGTCTGAGGGATGCCTGTGGCACTGGTGAGTTCATGAGCCAACTGGTTCCAAGCCTCCACCTTATACTCTGTTCCTTGGAACTGGCCCTGCAGGAGTCGAGTCTCATGCCGATGGACTAGGAGCCAAACCATATATCTTGACTCCTCGATGCCCCAGAGTTGCGCTCGAAAGCGTGTACCCTCTCCAGCACCAGACATTCTAACAGCACATGGGAGCTACAATCAGTTATGGCGAGTATTCCCGCCTATGCGGCTTAAATATGCTGCATTTCCTGCACTTTTCTGTGATTGGCCATTTTTGAATATTCTCGGCTGACTGCAGACCTGCTTAGCAATGGTTAATCATACATTTATTACTATATATATGTTAACAGTGGATGTTTATCCTAAGCTGTCGTGGCTTAGTGGTTCAGTACTTTGATTATGGTGCACAGTGTCCTGGGTTCAAACCTTATCATTGCATTTTATTTTACTACTGTCCAGAAAAGTTAGGGGGCGTGGCTGTGTTTAAGCAACTTTGCTCAACGTTGCTCCACGTTGCCTGACGGTGCACTGGTTGGCGCAGCGTGCACCTCCGCGCAAACTGATTGCGCTAGGTAAAGTGCTATTTAGCTATGGGCAACTATTTTGCGCTGGGTAAAGTGCGATTTAGCTATGGGCAACTACATTGCACTGGGTAAAGCGTGAGTTAGCTATGGGCAACTACATTGCGCTGGGTAAAGTGCGAGTTAGCTAGGGGCAACTATATTGCGCTGGGTGAAGCGCTGCTTAACTCCAGGCAATTTTATATTGGGATCCTTTAAAATATTTATTTTATTCATTGATACATTGGCCATTTCACTGCATTTTAGTTATGTTTAAACATACATCTTGGTATTATTCCATATACTGATTTAAAAAAAAAATACGAAAGGGAGTGGTGGGACTCGAACCATGAATGCCTCTTCTTTGTGCGAACGCTCTACCATTACACTATTGCTATTTGTTGTGATTTGCATAAACATTCTTTCTTATGCTCTTCCATGTCAGAATTGCTAACTGTAGCTAAGCAATGGGCACACCCGCGCACACACGCACAAATACGGGCAGCTATTTTGGGTATTTAAAAAAAATGTTAAGGTTATGCATTTTAGATGTGTGATGGGGGTTTACAATATCACACAGTGAGGTGTTGGGTGCAGGGACATTTCAGCGGACTCGCTCTTGTTTATTTACTTTTATTTTCAACACTTGCAGGGATGTGGACATTTAGACTGCTCGGCAGTTGGACACACCCCCTGATTTCTTACACGGTCCGTGTAGGACTTACAGTTGGGTCAGCATGCCCTCATGCATATTCATGGCACGCTAATGTCATGCCGTTCAACTGCAGCCTCCGAGTAAGACTTATTAAGTCTTACACGGAGGATTCGTGAATCCGGGGGATAGTGACAGCCATTTCCTAACACTCAGGAACATACCCATTGGTTATGCTTAAGCTCAACAGTTTTAGAAGGGATTTAGAGTTGGTGTGTCTGGTACTGTTGGTTAAGCAGCCCAATATATTGTCAGGGCCCACAAAGGTGTTATTTTTAAGTTTTGGAGGGTGCAGTTCCATAATCTTAGGGTGTAGATGGGGCTTGATAACTTACTTCAGGAACTGTTTCTAGCCAAGCTGTAGCTAAATCAGCTTGTGTCCTGCACAACCCACAGTTGGAGCACTCCCCCCAAGTTTACAGAGATAAAGAGCAAAAAAAAAGTCCTGTATGCAAAGAGATGTTATGTTTATATATAATAGTTTTTTATTTGTCAGAAACATATTTCAGACTGTGCAGTATAGAGAAATATTTGCTTCATGACACAGTTTCTGACAGATGTGTGCACACAAACACACACACATACACACACCCACTGCAAGGAAATCATTTAAATGGCTATGATCTCAATCACAGCTGGTTAAAAGACTACACATTCTGATGCCATACCCAGCTGTCCAGCTAAAGTGATTGCCTAAGTTACTTGCTAGGACCAGTTGGCACATCTTGTATAGTGCTGATTGTTCCCTTAACAACTTGCACCCAGGACGGCCTCTCCCTTTATGCCACCCTAAATTCAGCTTTGGTTTCTGGTGTGAAGCATAACATTATCTGCAAGTAGATTAGAGGTATCTTTATATGTAAAGTGTATAATATCATTCTGCATTAATTTAGAGCATCGCTGAATGTTATTTCTTAATCATCCGATGTAATTAAAGAAGGAGTCATGATTATCTTTGGCTGGAACTGCTAGTTTTAATTTATGTTCTTCTATGGTGTTCCTTATGATAACTTTCATATTTTGCTAAGCCTTCTGACAGACTCTTTAAAGTGGGTAGAGTTTGATTATAGGCCTTAATTAGTTTTTTTCTTTTATTATACAGCTTATTAATGTTGCATTCCACCAAGATGATTTATATTTACATTCCACAATATATTTGGTGTTTATTGCAATAGCTTGGGTTATAGTATTTCTTAGACAGGAGTAAAATTCATTTGCATGAGTGACAGTTGAGTTTATATGGGTGTTGAAAATTTTGCATTTAAATTTTGAGTGGTCATCATGTTCATTAAATAGGTTTGTCTTTTTAAAGTCCTTGAATTCAGAGGTGCTCATTGTGTTTAGCTTAGATGTTTTAGTGTTCTTACTATGGTGTGGGTGAAGTATTAAGAGTACTGCAAACATGGCCCAGCTTGCCTTAGTGCAGAGAATGAATGTTATTTTGTGGACCACCTTCCATCTTGTGGCACAGAGGCTTGTCAGTGTGTCACATTATCTGTGTGAGTGGACATGTGAGACTACCTGCTGTGGAACTGGTGTAGTTGGACCCCTGAGACTGGCCTCCGTAATGTGGCATAGTCTTGTTACACTATTGCCACGTAACTGAAGCCTTCCAGCTGTTGTGATGACACCTGTTGCAGTGCAGCACTGTAATCAAATGGCAGTCAGTGTGACGTGGCCAAAGAGATAATCTACTGCAGTGCCAATACGTGGCCTAGATATTTTATTGGAGGGGGTGCAGTATTGTTGTAACAGTGCAATTCAATGCTTTGGCATGACCTTTTACAGGGATGGGCAATAAGGCTTCAGTGTGTACAGTCTATAAATTCCTGGCTATACTCTCTGGTCACCTAAGCTGGGTATTTCCTAAAGATGTTGTCTAAGCATATTAGATAACACAATCGGGTTTGTGACCTTTTGGGTTTAGCTATGCGATATAATGAATGTTATAAGATCTCATGTTAACCAGTTTCTGACCACATACATTTGATTAGTGAGGATAAGAATACTCGCATCACCAAGTCTGATATAGTAATGCTTTCATATTTCATATTTAATGCATAGGCCTGCCAAGGTGGCTCTGAATTGATTATTGTATAAGCAATCACAATGTTTTATTCCAAATAATTTTAACTGCCTTTCAGTCCCATAATATGCAAAACTAAAAGAACAGATTCTTGGATACTACAAATGTATAGATTTATTCAACAATAAACCCCTTCATCTCTCAATATAACTGCAAATAAATCAGAATGAAAGTATAGGTGTATCCAAGCCATTTAAATAATCAACACAATACATAAAATGACCATTAAACCCAATAACATTTAAATTTATTGTAACGACAAACTCAGGTAAGAAATTAATTTTAAAGACCTCAGTTTTAATAGACACTATCATCATCTCTCCCCTTTTCCCATTTTCTACATGGGGTCAGGGTGCACATCAACTGACACCACCTCTTTCAATTCAATTCCATTCTCTGCATTCTTTAACATTTATGCCTGAGTGTCGCAGGTCTTCTCTCATGCAATCTACCTTCCCGTTTCTCCCTATTCTTCTTCATGAAGTAATATTCTGATTTTCCTGCATATGTGCCTGAAACATGGTAATTGTTTTTTACTTTCTCTGCAATTGGAGTTACTTTGGCTTTTGCTCTGTTATTATTATTTTTTCATCTGTCCCACAGTGTGCATCCAACCACCCATCTCAGACACATTCTGTCACTTCTAGCTTCCTCAGCTACTCTGACTTTATTGCCCTGGTGTCTGTAGCTTACAGTAGTAGTGGACACACCGCATCTTACTTTTCAAATTCTTTAGCATTCTTCTGTCACGTACTACTCCTGCCACTCGCTGCCTGTAGGTTGTACTCCTGCCACTCACTGCCTGTAGGTTGTACTCCTGCCACTAGCTGCCTGTAGGTTGTACTCCTGACACTCGCTTCCTGTAGGTTGTACTCCTGACACTCGCTGCCTGTAGGTTGTACTCCTGACACTAGCTGCCTGTAGGTTGTACTCCTGACACTTGCTGCCTGTAGGTTGTACTCCTGACACTAGCTGCCTGTAGGTTGTACTCCTGACACTCGCTGCCTGTAGGTTGTACTCCTGACACTAGCTGCCTGTAGGTTGTACTCCTGACACTCGCTGCCTGTAGGTTGTACTCATGACACTAGCTGCCTGTAGGTTGCAGCCCCCCGATTCCAGCTTTCATCTCCTCCTTCACATTTTCCTACTCCTCAACCATCCTTCCATGAAACTTGAAGCTGTTACCCTGTTTCAATATTTTCCCTTCTGTTTCACTTTTCACCTTCTTCTGATTTTCCCCATTTGTTGCCATGACAACTGTCCTGTTTGATCTCAGTTTTATTACATGCACCCGCAAGCATTTCACTCCCCTATCATTTGCTGAAGTTCCTGTTCATTCACTTCTTGTAATGCCACATTGACTGCATTCAACAGTTTTGTTGAGCTGTCTCCTGCAATCTGTTTGCTAATGTAGTCCATCACCAGTATGAACAGCAGTGTGTCAGAGCTGAACCCTGATGGACACACAGTCCCACTGAGAACCCCTCTGTGTATCAGAACACCATTCATATGTGTGTCATTGGATTCATTCCTCATCTATAGTTTCTTCTAAACTATATGTCTCACTCCAAAAAAACGGGTCAGCCATGATGCATCTTGATCTGAACTCCAACTGCTCATCTCTTATCTTATTTTCTTCTACTCTGAATATTCATTTCTCAAGCTATCCCAAACTTTCAGGCAGTGTGATAGGAGTTTGATACCTCTGTACAGCCCAAAGTTGTAAATGTTCCCTTTGTTCTTATACACTGTTAATGGTACGCTTATTCTTCTGTCATCATGGATATGTTTTTCTCTCCATACTGCTGTGAATACCTTCAAGAGTCAATCTCTCCTGATATATTGATCATATCTGCTGGACCTCATCTGCGCCTACTGCTTTTCCTCAATTAATTTTCCTTGGTGCTGTTTTAGTTCTACTGTGGGATCTTCCTCTTTTGTTGTAGGCTGGGTCTGGGGCAGTACAGCATCTGTGGGGGTGTTCTTCATTTAGAGGTTGCTGAAAGTGGTCCTTCTATTTGCCTTAGATGTCCTGCAGACTGGTAAGCAGTTTGTTGCTGGCATCCCTTATGAATGGTGATTAATGACTATTTTCTTTATCTTAATGTCATTGCCTTGCAAACCCAAAAAGCTCTTTGTAATGTACTGCATATGCTACACATGATGATTATGAGGAAGCAGGCAGCTCAACCTTCAAAACTGGGAACTTTTTCTCCTGAAAAAGCAGGCCCTGTTACAGACTCCAGTACATCCTCCTCCATCAGTGAGGTAACAGATGGTAACAGGGAGCATCCATGAGCTACACCCACACAGACAGTCTTGTGCACACTATACTGTAGTGCACATAAAGCTGCAACATTTAGCCTACCTCAAGGGGGCCTGATATGTACAAAGCAGCATTGTGGCATTATGCAAAACAAAATGATTCACACAGCTGTATGTAAAGACTATGGTAGGCAGTGCATGATCAAGTCATATTATGCATCAGATATATCCATTTGCTCCACATGTGGGAGTTAGGGTCACAACCATAGCATAGATTATGCCTGGGTAAATGAACACATGTATATCACCCTGGTGACAATGGTGACAATGGGAGGTACTGCCAGCCATGCCAGGAGAAGGGGGGGCAGTAGATGTTTAACATATGCCAGCACAGCTAGCTGAAATTTTGTAAATAATTATATCTCATTTGTATATCAAACTGATTTGTACAGATGCTTGTGCTGAAAATGTATTTTTGCAGTTTGCTTGTGTTAAAATGTCAACAGTGCACCCTGCTGGAAGGAAAAGAAATGTACATGTACTATTGTAACTGAATTAAATGTATACATTGCAACAGCATATACTGGAAGGGAAGAGGTTAATCCACTTGACTTTGAAAAATATTCTTGAAATTAAAACACTTTATGGGTTAAGCCATAAAGATGTTAACATGCAGTTTTGAATGGAGCCAGAGACGCAGTGCCTTTGCTAGAAAATAGGTTGTAGCTCCTGCAGGAAGACTGAAATGGTTTTATGGTTTTATGACTTCCAGTAGTCGCACCACATCCAAGCAATGCTCTTGTGTGTGTATTATTGGCATGTAGGTATTAAAATCATGGCAGCTTCTAATGGAGGTTGCATGGGAACCAGAAGTCAGATAACAAGATGCATGTGATGTCATTCTGTACAAAAATAATGTTTTAATATTAGAAGAGACTAAAGTCACAGGAGCATTCTGTATTCTGTCTTAGGTCTGATAACAAGGACCACTCACCCATCTTGCCTTGCTCTATTTAGTAAGTAGTAATTAGTTTAGTCAATCAGTGTTATTTTTAATAATTTCTGTGACTGAAACTGGTGTTTTCTGCAAATAGATATTTAGTATATTCATGTTATTTTACCATTTATTATTAAATATATTTAAATTTCTCATTGTGGCTGGTCTTTTTAGAAAAATGTTTAAGTTTTCAGAGTATTTGCATATATTTATTTGATGATAACTGGCCACTCCTGAAGCCTGGCTGTTTGGTCACTATTACCATTTATATTAATATTAACTTCAATCAGTATAATTGGATACCCTTTTAAGAGCCTTATAGTAACTGACTGGTGGTAGTGAACCTACCTTATAGTCTGAACAGAACGTGGTATACATAGTAAATCTGTACCAGCCTTTCTCATGTGTGTGTGTGTGTGTGTGTGTGTGTGTGTATGTGTGTGTGTGTGTGTGTGTGTGTGTGTGTGTGTGTGTGTGTGTGTGTGTGTGTGTGTGTGTGTGAAAATTAAATCTCAAAGAGTTTGTGTGTGTCAGTTACTTGGAGCAGGGAGACAAAGCACTGGTTTCACAGAGAAGGTGCTGGAGGACTTGGCTTGAACACTCAGCTGAGGACCTAACCCTACAGCTGTGCCAGTGGGGAGTCTTACTGGGGATCTAGAGTGAGACAGATAGAGACACCCAGACCCTGGGCTGAGTGTGTGGTCTGTGTTCTCTTAAGGGAAATTGTGCTTGATACAGAGAGGACTGCATCTAGAAATACTGAGTGCATCCATTTGTATTCCAAGTAAATGTACCTCTCCAGGGTCAGTGGTGAGGACTCAGACTCCTTGATTACTGTCCCAGAGTGGGGACATCACAACAATGATCACTGGATAGATTGGAAGGGTGTATATCAGCTGTGACTTTTCATTACTAATGGCATCCTTCCCTTCCAATTGTATATGTATCATCTACCAGCAGTATCCTATCAGCACTAGCAGAACTCTTCCCTTTCTAAACTATGTGTACCATGTACCAGCTGTCACTTACCATTACTGAAAGCACCATTCCCTTCCTGTGCTGTATATATCATGTACCAGCTGTGACTTATCATTGCTAACAACAGCCTTCCCTTCCTGTACTGTATGGTTGTCTAGGCATGGACATGCTGTCCATAAACCCCTCTTACAACAGATTTCAGTTTGAACTAGTAGGTTTATGTCATAAAGCCATCAGAGGCAGGTGTGGCTGATGCCAATGTTCATCCATACCCAGGACCTCCCTCTACTTGATCACAGTAATGTCCATCTGGGAGAGTCATCAGCTGACATGTTTTCTGTACTCCTCCATATTTCCAGCCATTTGTCTGTCCTCTGTTTGTCTGTGTCTAACTCAAGTGTTTTCACATGTATTCTATGAATATCACCCATGTTAGTCTGTCCTGTTTCTAGTCTGTCTGTGTCCCCATTGACTACGCTCCTCACTTTTGTCCCTCTTTATCGCTTTTATCCCTCCACTCGTCCTTTCTCTCTTATATATATATATATATATATATATATATATATATATATATATATATATATATATATATATATATATCTTTGTACACACACACACACACACACACACACACACACACACACACACGCACACACATATCGATAGATGTAAATGATATAAATCTATATTCATCTGTCTCTGTGTGTGTATATGTATATCTTCTTCTTCTTCTCTTTCAGCTGTTCCCATTAGGGATCACCACAGCAGATCATCTGTTTCCATTCCATATGTTTATATGAGGTGGAAGGGCATTATTTTAGATTTATGGCTATGGAGGTGACAAGGATTACGATTAGAGGAGGTGACATTACCTTGAAAATGGAAAAGAATGCGATGAAATTGATTGCTAAGTTACAAGCCTGTGTTTTTCCAGGCTTGAATGCGAATATTCCTTTGAAACCAGCTCTAAAAGGGAAGAGATTAAGGAGGAAGGTCTAAGTTGCTAACACGTGGGCCTTGCCCTGAACTCTAGCAGCTGATTGTTCATAGGTTCATAGGTTCATAGGTAAATACTAGGCTAGCTGCTCTTGCAGGTCATTTTAAGACTAGTCAATTTCCCTTTTTATGCTCAAACTAACCTATCCCATTTAGTTATAGATTGATTGACCTTAGCCATCCCATGGTTGATAATTATAAATTGTCTTTTTCAATGGTATTAGATCTGATGAACGGTTTGTGTGGTTTGTGTGTTACCTGAAAGCGCTTATCTGATTTTATTTTGTTGTTTTATTAAAGTTTTATGTCCTACAGTCTGGTAGCAGCACTTGCATTTATTTTGTCCTTATTGCGCTGTTTCTGGTGCCTGCCTTTGCTTGTTGGCTCCTGCTTACTTGGATACGAAGTTTTGCATCGTCTTCAGGTGCAGCATGACATGGCCGAGGAGAGAGAAAGACATATTGAATTGGATTATTTTCCTGACAAGTCAGTGACTGCAGTTAGTAAGGATTTCAGGAAATATATCTTTATGACGACTAATCCACTGATAAAAATGACTTTTGAAGACATGGATATTTTGGAAGACACTGCTCTCCCAGATATGCAAGCTTTCAATAGTAAGGTGAGAGATATGGAGCAATTGTTCATTAAATTAAAGAAGCAGCAGTGGCAAGGCCTACATCTTAGGCAAGCATACGTTTTAAAATTATACCAAGAGGTTTACGTATTTTGTTAATGCCTACCTATGGAACAAATCATCCTGAACTATTCTGTAAATGGCAGGCATTGAATTTAGAAAACAGTTTTAAGTATATACAGCTGTTGCTAGAATATTTTAAGCCTATAGAGCGAGACTTGCAACAGGAAGCAGAAAGGCTACACGTTGAGCTAATGAAAAAATATACAGAACCGGCTTATATAAAAAGGCTGGAGGACATGTTTAGAACATTAGCACTTTTTACTCTAAATTAGAATCCATTAAAATGAGGAAACTGTTCAGAGATGTTAAGGATTTTAACAATGGACAGATATTTATGTGACCAAGAAATAGAAAACAAGGAAATGAGAGCCATGCTAATGAGAATCCTGCCTTGAATACCATCACAGTAGGCTCTGAAATAACTGCCACTGGACAAGTAGGAGAAATAGACACTGTGAATAACAGGGAAGCACCAGCTTAAATGGACACAGCATTAGATGCAAGGCCAAAGGAGAGGCAGGAACAAATACGGCCTGACTTTACATTGCCATCAGTTTTTCCTCAGCTACCACTGAATTTTTCAACTCAGCACAGAGAGAGATTAAGATCGGGGGAGTCAAGAGAGGAGGAAACGGCACCTATTGGATGAATGGAAAACACAACAAGGAAGGAACAAAAGGAAGTTTGTACAGGCAGCCTAGTCCATAATATCTCAAGTAGTGATCTAACGGCCATGCAATTAGCTGTTTTATGAACAAAGGTTTAAACTTCATTCCAGCTGCAATGTCAGAATTGAGTGATGTGACTGAATCTGAGACTTTTTGAAAGAAATATAATGTTGTCTTCTATATACAAACAAGACACAATTGGACCGGCTAACTTATTTAAAAAAACGAGCACCTTCCTGCCACAGTTTACACCCACACAAGAGATATTTTTAAGCATGTGCGAAAGAGATGTAGCAGATCTTCTGGCAAGAAATAAACGGAGGTTCTATAATATGACAAGAGCTAAGAGTTCTGTTCTTAAAGAATTACAGATGAACCCTTATTTAATTATTAAACCTGCAGATAAGGGAGGAGCAGTGGTTGTGATGGATACCACACACAGTGTGTCTAAAATGCAAGATATGTTAACGAACAGTTCTACTTATGTGTACATCAGCAAACTACAGGTACTTAGCAAATGTCTACACATTCAGAATAGATTGACATGTCTGCTAACAGAACAATTAATAACCAAGGATATTTTTGATTATTTTTACATTCAAGAACCAATAATACCCACAATCAGTTGACTGCCAAAGATACACAAGGAACCAAGAGACCTACCGCTAAGGCCTATAGTCTCTGGAGCAGGTTGGCTCATAGAGCGATTGTCAATATTTGTTGAGGACATTCTGAAAGATGTAGTAAGATCAAGTAAAACTGTAATTAGAGACATTGGACATTTTTTGAGCCTCTTGTCTGAGTATATTAGCCATGAAGATGGTGGAGATTTTATATTAGCTACTCTGGATGTGGACAGTCTCTTCATAGCTATACCCAATGAAGAAGGAAAATAATTTTTGAGGCACTACCTGCAGGAGGCAATAGATTTTGGCAGCTCTAAAGTAGAGTTGATATGCCAACTTATGGAACTGATCCTGAATAATAATGTCTTGACATTTGATTTTGGCAGATTGGGAAAATAGGTATGTGTTGAACAATAATCCCTACAAGAACCAGCTAAAATTTTACATGTGTTTTGTGGATGACAAAGATATCCTACAGGACTTTGTAAGCTATTTGGAGGGGGCAACTAGGTTTTTGAAGTTTAAGTTAAATTTCTCTGCTACTAGCTTATGTTTTTTGGACATTAAGATCTTTAAAGGCGGGCATAATAAACTCAACACAAGTTTGTTTAAGAAAGCAAGCGAAACAATTTATTATGCAGAAATAGCATGCACCCTGATTACACGTTCAATAATATTGTTAAAAATCAAGCGTATAGGATGTCAAGACTATGTGATGGGGTTAATGATTCGATGGTATGACTAAGAATTTAAAGGAAGAACTACTTGAGAGGGGCTATAAGAGACTGAAATAGATAAAGAACTTAAGGGTATAAGAGCACTTAGAAAGGACAGAGCACAACCACTTATTACCAAAGGGTCAATTTCTACTATCATTCCTCAACCCCCTGCTTCTGAACAAGTAGAACAACAACAAGAGAGGATGAATTGTAGTGGTATGAGAAATCACATGAAGCTTACATATGCAGGTGATATCAGACAAATAAGTGATGTTATAAGGTCCCACTAGAAAATATTGATGTTAGATCCTTTACTTAAAGGCATAGTTGGTCCAGAACCAACTTTTATGTATGGATACAGCAAGAACCTGAAGCAACTATTATGTTATCCCTCCCTGGACATTTCAGCACCGGTTACCCAGAGAAAAGGTACCTTTCCATGTAAATTATGTATATGCTGCAAGTATATTTCCACTACTAATGAGTTTATACATCCACAAAACTGGCAAATAAATTTACTGTGGCAGTTGTGCAGACTGTAGAACTAAGCACTTAGTGTATGCAGCATTTTGTGGACTTATGTACATGCTTCTATATTGGTAAAACTGATGGATGCTTTAAGGAATGCATCTCAAAGCATAAGTGAGATCAAGCTTAAGGATACCAAAAATCCACTTTTTAACCATGTTAGTGAGGTGGAAGGGCATTATTTTAGATTTATGGCTCTGGAGGTGACAAGGATTACGATTAGAGGAGGTGACATTACCTTGAAAATTGAAAAGAATGAGATAAAATGGATTGCTAAGTTACAAGCCTGTGTTTTTCCAGGCTTGAATGCGAATATTCCATTGAAACCAGCTCTAAAAGGGTAGAGATTAAGGAGGAAGGTCACCTTATTTACTGCACAAAAAGTGTTTGATGAAGTGAGCATTTGCTCTTTTGACCTGAAACAATATGTACATATATAAATATATATATATATATATATATATATATATATATATATATATATATATATATTAATAGAAATTAAATTCAAGTGCTGCCACTAGACCGTAGGACATAAAACTTTAATAAAACAACAAAATAAAATCAGATAAGTACTTTCAGGTAACACACCAACCCTTCATCAGATCTAATACCATTGGAAAAGACAGTGTAATTTAAAATACTTAAAAACCAATCAGCTGCTAGAGATCAGGGCAAGGCCCACTTGTTAGCAATTTAGACCTTCCTCCTTAATCTCTGCACCCTATGCCCGACCCTCCATCCACTCTCTTTGTTTTCTTGCTAAAAAAATTCTTTTAAACAGTAGCATACTGCTTGCTAAAAGTGTAACAAGTAGTTGCTATAGCTTATACCATGGTCAGAAGCTGCAGTGGTCAGGTTTTACAATACATTTAAGCTGTAGTAAATTGCTTACTACAGTTTCTACTGTGTACATAGTACTACAGCACTCCGGTTTTAATTATTAAAAAAAATAAAAAATAAAAAAATGAAAGAAAGAAAGGCACCTACTCACTCTACTTGCAACATATCTCACAGTTGTTCTCATGATGCTTGCACAAAGGACTGTGAGATCACTTCCTTGCTCTGTTATGTGTACTCTTGGATATATCATGTTTCACTTACATTTCCCTCCTGCCTGGCATACCACCCAAAAGGAGTTATTCATGTCTATTTTACTTGCCAGCCTATTGTCTTTCAACAGCACAAACTGTCCATTGTCCTGAATTATATCTTAATCCCAGTTTAAGTGTCAAAATAGTTTACTGAATATGAGAGTTTGGCACCTAGAAGCACCACCCCAATATCCCACAGACCACTAAATGTAACACATGTATCCAAACCATCACTTTGCAAAATCCCATCTCCCATTAATTATTCTAATCCTGTTTCTTTGTGGAATGTATGAACAGTCACAAATCCTCTTTACTGAGTGTGCATTTAATACTCTAGAATGTATCTGGCCTCTTAATTTGTACTGATATGCAAAGTTCCAATGCTTTCTAAGTATCTATTGAGTAAATATGAAAAAAGAGATGGATTGCTATTAAGTAATTTCCACTCATTTATGAAAATCTCTAAGCATGGTTCCAGCATTTGAGTGCTATCACTATGGTGTATCTCTTCACAAGGTTTGAAAACAAGGTACTACAAGTAAACCAAAGTCACAAGCAAGCAGTGGAGTGAAACTAAATCAATATCCCTATTCAGGGATGCAAGCAAGAACATGTATAAAAATCCAACATGTTGAACATGACTTCATCTGCAAAAGTACTTTTAACTTTTTCACTATAAAGTGTTCACAGCCAAAGACTTCTCATCTAAGCACAGTTCCCTTACTTTTGTTTCAATAAAGGGTCATTTGCTGCCTTGTGAAGTTGTTTCATAAGTAATCTGTCTTTGTACAGTGTGTTAAAAATAAGAGATTGTTACTGAAGACGTTATATATTAAAATTGTTCCCATTGTGCAGTAACTGTCACGTAACAAATCCCAGATTTACAAATTAATAGAAAAGTTAATTTGAGTAACAGGCAGTAATAGGCAATGAACAGCAAAAAAGGGTGTCAAACAGCCAGACTGCGTCCAAGTTCCTATTTTATTAGGCATGCTTACACAATAGAAGGAGCATATGAGATGCTAAGTAGCTTCATCCAGAAGTCATCAATTTGTTTTCCTTAAATGCTTTGGATGAAATCTTAAACCAAAGTCCCAGTGACTTGAAATGGTAGCAATTCCCATGGATTAAAAAAACATGGTATTCAATGAAAAAAGAGTAGTTGTAAATATATAAAATACATATATTTAAACACACTGACACCATCCCACTACATCACAGATATAATACAAATTCATTCAGGGGTGATGTAACACCATCATCATCATCATCTTCTTTCGGCTGTTCCCATTAGGGGTCGCCACAGCGGATCATCTGTTTCCATTTCTTCCTGTCCTCTGCATCTTGCTCTGTCACACCACCCACCTGCATGTCCTCTCTCACCACATCCATAAACCTTATCTTAGGCTTTCCTCTTTTCCTGTTACCTGGTAGCTTCACCCTTAGCATCTTTTTCCCAATATACTCAGTATCCCTCCTCAGCACATGTCCAAACCAATGTAATCTTGCCTCTCTGGTTTTGTCTCCAAATCTTCCAACCTGGACTGACCCTCTAATATACTTATTCCTAATCCTGTCCACCCTCGTCACACCCAGTGCAAATCTTAACATATTTAACTCTGCCACATCCAGCTCAAACTCCTGCCTTTTTGTCAATGCCACTGTCTCCAACCCATATAACATAGCTGGTCTCACTACCCTCTTGTAGACCTTCCCTTTTACTCTTACTGGTACTCATCTGTCACACATCACTCCTGACACTCTTCTCCACCCACTCCATCCTGCCTGTACTCTCTTCTTTACCTCTCTTCCGCACTCACCATTACTCTGAACTATTGATCCCAAGTATTTAAACTCATCCACCTTTGCCACCTCTACTCCTTGCATCCTCACCATTCCTTTATCCTCCCTCTCATTCACACACATTCTGTCTTAGTCCTGCTGAACTTCATTCCTCTTCTCTTTAGAGCATAGCTCCATCTCTCCAGGGTCGTCTCCACCTGTTCCCTACTCTCACTACAGATCACAATGTCATCTGCAAACATTATAGTCCACGGGGACTCTTGTCTGATCTCGTCTGTCAAGCTGTCCATTACCATTGCAAATAAGAAAGGGCTCAAAGCTGATCCTTGATGTAATCCCACCTCCACCTTAAACACATCCATCACTTCCTCTGCACACATCACCGCTGTCACACTACCCTCGTACATATCCTGTACCACTCTTACATACTTATCTGACACTCCCGACTTCCTCATACAATACCACAACTCCTCTCTAGGCACCCTGTCATATGCTTTCTCTAAGTCTACAAAAACACAATGCAACTCCTTCTGACTTTCTCTGTACTTCTCCATCAACACTCTCAGAGCAAACATTGCATCTGTAGTGCTCTTTCCTGGCATGAAACCATACTGCTGATAACTAATCATCACGTCCCTTCTTAACCTAGCTTTCACTACTCTTTCCCATAACTTCATGCTGTGACTGATCAATTTAATCCGTCTGTAGTTGCTACAGCTCGTGACTGATCAATTTAATCCCTCTGTAGTTACTACAGCTCTGCACATCACCCTTATTCTTAAAAATCGGTACCAAAACACTTCTTCTCCATTCCTCAGGCATCCTCTCACTTTCCAAGATTTCATTAAACAATCTGGTTAAAAACTCCACTGCCATTTCACCTAAACACCTCCATGCTTCCACAGGTATGGGATGAGGTAACATATTTACCTTCAAAAATTAATTGCTTCCTACATCTGACCATACCTTGATCCTTTAGTAGGTTCATAGGTGTTTACTAGGCTAACAGCCACATGGGCCTTTTTAAGCCTAGCCATGCATCCCAAATCTTTGACAAGTTCAGATACCCTTGATAAGTGTAAGCATGGGCCTGGGAGATTAACCATTTACAGGTTGCCTGTGTCCATTAGAGACATAGGTGCCAAACTAGGGATGAATTTCCAGTTTTCCATCCAATTGTCCAAGTTCCTCATGAACTAGGTTAGGGAGGAACTCTGCTTCACATGGATGGGGAGCCTGTTCCATAAACGGGGTAGTCTCTGTGATACATACCTATCTCTCCAGCAGGTCCTATTTATATCAAAGGCAAGGTTTAAGTCTTTAGAAGTAGCTATATGTTAAGTCATTGCTTGGTCAGCATAAGCAAATAACAACCCCTATTTTTATTTGTCTAAAGTTCTGCTATCCTTTGTCTCATCAGTGTATATTGTCTTCCATTATACCTCTCAGCTGTCCAGAGTTCTGCAGAATGTTTAGATGTTTGCTTCATATATTTGGTCTGGTCTACATAAAATTTGCAGTTTTCTGGCAAATCATCGAGGACTGAAGTCACTAAATAATGACAGACATTTGAGTTTCAGAGTTCATATCCTTGGAAAATGCATGCAAAAACAAAATTTGTTGTTCTAGAAACTTTCTAAGTTTATAAGACAATATTTAAAATCTACCCCTGGTTTCTGGCTTGTGAATCCCCGCTGTTTTTGTCTATGTACATTATTTTTGTGCAAAGAGCCATACCTTTTACCAGTAGTACAGGACCAAAAAACATGTGCTTTGCAATTTGAAGACAGTGATGCTAGCTCCTCTGAGCATGCATATGGGAGAACACTCAATTATGTGGAGGGCACAGAATATTCCTACGCTGACTCATATGCACACATCAGACACCAAGGGCAGGGTTACTGCCACAAAACAAATGCCCTCATTGCCGTGATGTGGGCAGGGGAACAAATGCCACCATGGTTTGCTGTATTATGGCCCCTCTGCCCACTGTCATACTCAGTGCGAAATATACAGGATGAAGGAATGAAATGGAGTGGGCAAATAGGTGAGGCTTGAGAGTAAGCAGGCATGCTGGAAAAGAAGTACAAAGTAGGAAATATAATCTTGGTGCCATGGACTTTTACATCTCTTTAAGGTCTCCCACAGCTCCAGTCCTTGCTCCCTATATTGCTTACAGGGTTGTGTGTTACAATTCTTGTCAAAGGAGTATAATCTTACAGTGAATCTTGATGACAGGCTGTTATTTCTGGACCAGCTGAGGAATGTCACACACACTACTCAATGTATTCCAACAAAGGCTCACCAATGGATCTGTAGATCCAGCTAATTTTTCAGATGGACTTGAAACATCCTTCAAATTGAACTGTCAGACACTCAGCTTGATGGGTTGCAACCAAGGGAGCCTGCAGGTTTTTTTTTGCAGGGGGTGCAAACCCAGAGCCCTGCCCACGCAGCCCCACCCCCTCCGCCCACACAACCCCCCCACCCACATAACCCCACCCCCACCCATGCAGCCATTCCAGTGTCCCATTACTTGGATATTTCTCCCCATTTGTCCTAGACACTGTTCAAATCTCTTAGTGTGCATGCTGTTTTATGCTTTACTTCTACAATGATTACAGATATTTGGATTTCATTTACAACTTTTATTTCAATTTTTACAGCACAAACACTGATAGACATTTACTAAACCTAAACAAAGCAATAGTCTTACAAAGAAAACAGATTTAGCATTAAAACTTCTCTACGTTTGAAACTCACATTCACTGAAACAGCATTGAAACTCACATTCAAAGAAAATGCATCTGGCCAGTGGCAGGTTAAGTTTACCTTTGGGCTGTTTTCAAACCATAGGCCCTTGCACACATTTTTAGGGCCATGCAAACATTCTTTGATTCACCTTACTGATTGCATTAATTATAATATATTAAATGAATTATATCCCTTGCATAATACAGCAACACTTGTTAGAGTGTGTTTTAAATTTATAGTTTTGAACATTTTTCCACTAAGCTATGAAACAAAACATACGAACCAATAATGACAAACTGCCCAATTCAGAACATTTCAACCATAAAAGGCCACTCAAACGCCTGTCATTACAATCCACCAATATCAGTCAATATGCACAATCTCTGCAAAAGTAAAATTCATCTGAGTAACTCCACATTAAAGATATCTAAAAACTAATGAAGAGGTTGTTGTTAGAAAACAACATTATATTTCAGTGTTTCATCTACAAATTCAGTGGCTGCTGCCCTCAAAGAATAAATTGCCTATGTTACATTAAACAAATAGTAAGCTGGTATATTGCAATAGGAAATGGCTGGACAAATTCATAGTTTCTAGGCATCTCATCCAGTGAACATCATACTCAGGACTGCAGCACCCCATCCCCTTAAAATACAAAATCAACTTGCTGTGGGACTAGAACCTACACCCCTCTACATCAAGATGCAAGGATGCTACTTGGTGTGCTACTAACACTGTTTTAAGATTCTATACCACAATCATTATACCATTTGCTAAACAAAACAGTTGCACATTTTAAGCAGACTTGGCATGAGCAGCATTCAACTTATCTTCCCTTGAAGCTCACAATTCCTTGAAAATGCACTTGAAAATAAATTCCATCTGCTAACTCTAACTAGGGCATTACATACAGACACACAGACCTCAACCTCTTAGTGCAAGAAATCTGTACAAAGCCTAAAATAAATAGGGACAGATTATAAATATTGCACTCATGAACCTAGAAAATTGCTAGGATAGGATTTGTGTTAGTATGCATTTTTCTAAAGGGTATGAAGTCTAAAACTCAAATACCTGTTATTATTTAGTAACTTCAATCCTTTTTAGGAGGAATATGGGGCAAAAATCTGGACATTCTGCAAAAACCTAAGGGATATGCTACCTCCCTCTTATACATAAAGACACACACACACAAACACACACACAAACACACCTCTCAAGCTCTTCGCACAAAAAATCTAGACAAAGCCTATAATAATGTTGGGGACTAAGGCCCAAAACTAGAGACACATTTAGAAAGTTGCTAGAATAACAGGATTTGTGTTAGAATGCATTTTCTAAAGGACGTGAAGTCTGAAACTCAAATACATGTTATTTAGCAACTTTAATCCTTAGCTCATCCCACTGATTTGTCAAAAAAAATAGAATTTTTATGAAGAACGGATCAAAAATATAAGGCAAAAATCTGGACATTCTGTAAAAATCTGTAGAGCTGAAAGGTATAACACACACATACATCCCCTCACCTCCTTAGAAAGTTGATAGGACAACAAGGTTTGCATTAGTATGCATTTTCTAAGGATATGAAATCTAAAACTCAAATGTTTGCCATTATTTTTTGATTTCAATCCTGAATGATTTGCCAGAAAAAAACAACATAATTTTATGAGAAACTAACTGAAAATATGAGTCAAACATCTAGATAATTGCGAGGTATAACCCCCCCTTACACACACTCCTTCCCCCTCTTACATACACACACACACACCAACCTACCTACTTCTTACACACACTCACACCACACACCAACCTACCTACTTCTTACAC
The DNA here is from genome assembly GCF_019279795.1 of Protopterus annectens. Classification (NCBI taxonomy): domain Eukaryota; kingdom Metazoa; phylum Chordata; order Ceratodontiformes; family Protopteridae; genus Protopterus; species Protopterus annectens. Next base: position 777,040,626 of record NC_056737.1, on the reverse strand, counting down.
ACACACACACACACACACACACACACACACACACACACACACACACACACACACCAACCTACCTACTTCTTGCACACACACACACACACACACACACACACACACACACACACACACCCCTACCTCCCCTCATACAAACATTGAGATGTGCACTACCCTGGTACACAAATACATATATAAATAAATAAATACATGAATAAATAAATAAATAAATAAAAAAGGTTTACATAGTTATTAATATTAGTAACATCTTGGTTGTTCATATAAAGCTCATAAAATATAACCTTTATTCAAAATTTTTAAAAATAATTTGGCAACTTGGCTGCACACCTACAAAAGGTTCTCAGACCATATTTACATCAAACACAATAAATACTGCTAAGAATTCCAGAGGAAACAATTAGAAAGTAATCAGAAATTAAATAAGCTAATAGTGAGATTAGACAATTACACAAAATGTTTCTCTGAAATAAACTTGAAGTAAAATAAGTAAAGCAAACTAACAAATATATAAATAACCTTTTTTAAAACTTTTTAAAATTAAATGGCACCTTGGTTTATGCCCTTACAAACTTGTAAAACTGATTTATACCTTTACAAACATGTAAAACTATATTTAAATCATGAACATTAAATACTGCTAGGAATTCCATGGGAACAGACCAGCAGATGACAAAATTAAACAAGCTAATAGTGAGATTAATTAAACAAGTACAAAAAATCTCTCAAATAAACTCAGATAGGTGAATGAATGACTGAATGAATGAATAAATATTAACCCAATTAATAGGTACAAATTCCATTTCATAATATTGTTATATTTTAAATGTCATAACTAATTAATTATTTAATCTGTTTGGGTGAAGTGTCTCATAAATATTAATCATGCTCCTTTCTTTAGTAATACATCATAAACATTTAAAAATCTACACTGAATATGTGCACATATATATAAAAATTATGATCTTCACAATTCTGATGTTAATTTTGCTGGGAATATAGTGATTGGATTATATAAGGAGAAAATGCAATGTTCATTATATGCACTTACACCCTTGTAGTAGTAATATATTATACCTATGAAACTATAACCTCAGAAAAGTTTGCTATTAATAATGCCATGTCTGGGGAGCACAATAAATTATTTGCTAGAATAAATGAATCTGCATCCTGTTACTGTACTGTAGCAAACTTAAGTAGATGCAAAGCTTTAAATAGTTGCACAGAGATGCAAGGACTGCTAGATTCAGGCTGTATGGTCATGCTGATAAAGGGGAAGTGTGTATGTAAAAGAAAAGCTGTACTATCAAAACTATTATAGTAGCATCCATTCATGGGGATGAGAAACAATATCTCATTACTCAGCAAGGAATACAAACTGCATTTGGTAAGATAGTTCATCTTTTTGCTGTAGTACTCAGTTTAACTCATGATATGGTAGTAGGGAAAGATTTTCCCCACTTTAGAGATTTGTGGAAGCAGCAGGAAGAAGGCATACCTCCCTCTTAAAAACACACAAACACAGTCACAGTACATTAAATATGTACATGTCCATGACTCATATATGCTGAAAGGAAAGAGGAACAGGCTGAGAACATGGATATAGTGCTTTCTAGGTCTTTCTTTACAGAACAGTCTTGTAGTCCTTTTTCACTAATATGGGAAGTGAAATATTTAAATCAGTGACATGAATGATGATAATTAAAATTCTTTGAGAGCTAGGGTTCGCATCATGAAACGCTAAAATGATGTAATAATCTTAGAGTTATTTTTCAAGTTATAAAGTTAATTCAAGTCTTTATCTCTTTATACCTGTAAGACACATAGGAATAATCTCATTACCAATAATAACATATTATAGTTCAAAGTTATCAATAGTATGTTACTCACTATGTTAAGTTAAAAAAGAGACTATGCATTTTGACAAAGTTATTATATATACAGCATTGCTGGCAGAACAAACCTCCTGCAAGTGTATTAGACAGGCACATACTGAAACATCTAGAGTATTAGCATAATCACTGATAGCTGGAAGAAAACATTTTCAAGTCACTTCTGCCACAGAAATGTTGCATATTCCCTTGCTTCCTTGCAAAACCAACAGCAACGTAATGGTACCATCAAAACTGACTTATCTATCCACCACCAACAACAGTACAGTGTGCATGAAGTTAAATGTTACCTGGTATTAATTATCTATCCACCACCACCAGCAGTACAGTGTGCATGAAGTTAAATGTTACCTGGTATTAATTATCTATCCACCACCACCAGCAGTACAGTGTGCATGAAGTTAAATGTTACCTGGTATTAATTATATATCCACCACCACCAGCAGTACAGTGTGCATGAAGTTAAATGTTACCTGATATTAATTATCTATCCACCACCACCAGCAGTACAGTGTGCATGAAGTTAAATGTTACCTGGTATTAATTATCTATCCACCACCACCAGCAGTACAGTGTGCATGAAGTTAAATGTTACCTGGTATTAATTATCTATCCACCACCACCAGCAGTACACTGTGCATGAAGTTAAATGTTACCTGGTATTAATTATCTATCCACCACCACCAGCAGTACAGTGTGCATGAAGTTAAATTTTACTTGGTATTAATTATCTATCCACCACCACCAGCAGTACACTGTGCATGAAGTTAAATGTTACCTGGTATTAATTATCTATCCACCACCACCAGCAGTACAGTGTGCATGAAGTTAAATGTTACCTGATATTAATTATCTATTCACCACCACCAGCAGTACACTGTGCATGAAGTTAAATGTTACCTGGTATTAATTATCTATCCACCACCACCAGCAGTACAGTGTGCATGAAGTTAAATGTTACCTGATATTAATTATCTGTCCACCACCACCAGCAGTACAGTGTGCATGAAGTTAAATGTTACCTGGTATTAATTTACTCCATAGCCATTTTTCTCAGAATATTGATGCTATGCTGGTCTTGATACATGACTAAGCAGATATGGCGTGCAGCACAGCACAACACAGAATCATTAATATTTAATGTGCCATGACACAGCAACTGTCTGGGAATACCCTCTATGTGTACATATTGTGTGCAACTAAATTCCCTTACCTGACGACGTGAAGAGAAGCAAAAGCAAAAGCAAGGAATTCCCTTACTTGCTGCAGCATTAAACACGATTCCCTTACCAAACGACGTGAACAGTAATTTCAAATAATAGCACGGGTGAAGAGGAATGTCTACATGCACAGCCATGATGCGACCTGACCAACAAGCTATGGGACCGTTCTTAAAAGAAGAACTCCCTTAAATTTTTTTTTTTTTTTGGTTATTAAAAGAAAATTAATCTCCTGCCCGCCCATTCTGGGGGGGGTGCAAGTGCACCCCCTTGCACCTGCCTGCGGGCACCCTTGATTGCAACACATGCACAATTCTGCAAGATGAACCTTAAAATGACTGCAAGGTGCAACTCTTTTGCACCTAATGTTCTTTTTCTGCAATAGCTCCCTTTTGAGTACAGAATCACCTTTTAAAATTCTAGTGATGGTGTTCAAGGCTCATACCTGTACAATGGAGTTGTGTCCTACCAACCTTCCCATGTACTCTACGTAGCTGCCTGAGATATCTGGGGATCTTTAGGTTTAGAATGATATCTTATGGCTCATGTCTTTCTCCTACTGTATATCACTGCCATGGCAATACTTTGTGTGCATATCTGCACATTGTTATAAAAGTTGCATTAAGATATACCTCTCGCACAAACGTTTTTGGGTTCTTTTTAATTATTGCATACCCTTGTGACATGAGTTTTTTTTTTGTTTTATGTGAATTGCTGTTTATTTGTTTGCATTTTAGTTGGTAAAAATGCCTTGGTTTATAGCCATGCATTTTCTTAAGACCTTCACTGCCTTTGACACCATTCCCTTTTTCTTAACTAGCTCTCCTTTGTATTATTAAAGCCTAAATTCATATTTTAAAAGTAACTTATAACTTGCCATCTCCTTGAATATACTCTGCTAATCTCTGTTCCCAAATCATTACATTATCTACATCATATGGCACTTCAAAATGCTTTGTGCTATTCTGTATACACTAAAGGCCAGTGTTCTGTACTGTTTTTCTACAGTATGAGCTAGTGCCATCATATGTTATACTGGATCATCAGACATCATTGCCTTGTTCCCTCCCTAGCCCAAATGCGGTATTTATTTGCCACTAATAGGTGTTCTCCAAACTGTTGTCTCTAAAGCATTTCTTTAAAATTACAGCACTAGTCCTTGTATCCCATAGTCAATTATCTCTAAATGATACATTATCAGATGCATTCCCCAGTATCTGCCATTCATGCCTATCTTCAGTCTGTACCATCTCTATAAAGCTGAAAATCATCTCAGATCAAAATCTGTAAGTAAATGCCATAACATGGGAGTAGCAGAATTTCATGATTCAGTACATACTACATAGGCTCATAGGTTCATAGGTTCATAGGTAGGTACTAGGCTATTGGCCCTAGGGCCTATACAAGCCAAGCCAAAAAGGTACCCTGGCTTTCGCCACCCAAGAAAATTATTTTCCTGTGCCCCTGTCAAGCAGAACCAGAGAAGTGATCCCCGGAGTGAATTTACTATTACCCATCCAATCATCAAGATTTTTCTTGAAGAGTGTTAATGAGGAGCTCTGTTTGACATAGATAGGTAGTCTGTTCCAGAGTATGGGAAGTCTCTGGGACAGGAATCTATCCCTCCAGCATGTTCTGTTTATTGTGGTGACAAGGTTTAGGTCCCTAGAGCGTGTAGCTCGGAGGGATTGGGATTTCTTTAAGTGGAGCATGTCCAACAGCTCTGGGTTTGACATAGCTTTGTATGTTAGGCAGAGATCGCCTCTGAGTAGGCGATATGCGACTGAGTAAAGCTGGAGTTTTTTGAGACGGTCTTCGTAAGGCATCTGTTTAAGGCCAGTAATTCTCTTTGTGAGGTATTTTTGCGGCCTTTCCAGTTGTTGTAGATGTCTTGTGAGGTACATACCTAAAGGGGTGTTGTACTCTATAATGGGTCTAATGAGTGAAGAGTAGAGGGGAACAATGGCCTCTTTTTTTCTGGATGAGAAACCTTTTGTGATGAGGTGTGCCACGTCGAAGGATCTCTTGACCACTGTGGCGATGTGTTTATCAAAGGAGAGACTACTGTCCACCTGTGTCCCAAGGTCTCTTATCAAACTTTCGGTGTTAAGTAGACTACCGCCTATGTGGTAGTTCATGGGTACAGAATTTTTACCAAAGGAGATGACAATGCACTTTTTGGCATTGAGCTTGAGACCATGTCTTTGACACCAGGCATCTGTCTCAGTGAGGCCCTTTTGTAGGATGTCCACATCATTAGGAGTTTTGATTATGGCTCCTAGTTTGCAGTCATCTGTAAATTTAGTTAGCCAAAGACCTTCTGTGTTAGCCTGTACTTCAGAGAAGTAGATACCAAACAGGAGAGAACCCAGGACTGAACCCTGTGGTACTCCACTTGTCACTGGTCTGAAGTCTGATTTGGAGTCTGCTACTTTCACGGGGTGGGTTCTGTCAGTAAGCCAGTTGGCAACCCATCTTGTGACATAGGGATTTATACCTAGTTTAGTGAGTTTATCTATAATTCTAGAGTGGGGGATGGTGTTGAATGCCTTGGCGAGATCTAGATAGGCTGTGCGAACCACCTTACCCTCATCTATGGCTTTGGTGACTACTTCAAAGAAGTCTATCAGGTTTAGGAGACATGATCTTCCTTTTACAAACCCAAACTGTGTGGGGTCCAGAGTCTGGAGATCTCCAGTGTCTTTGTTTATGAGTTCCATGATGATACATTCCATGGCCTTGCAGACGAGGCTTGTCAGGCTAATGGGGCGGTAGTTCCCGGGGTCTGTTTTGCCCCCCCCCCCTTTGTGGAGTGGGATAACTGTCATGGTGCGCCATTCATGGAATGATGGGAGTAGCAGAATGTCATGATTCAGTACATGCTACATAGAATGATGGGAGTACAGAATGTCATGATTCAGTGCATGCTGCATGGAATGATGAGAGTAGCAGAATGTCATGATTCAGTACATGCTACATAGAATGATGGGAGTACAGAATGTCATGATTCAGTGCATGCTACATAGAATGATGGGAGTAGCAAAATGTCATGATTCCGTATATACCACATAGAATGATGGGAGTACAGAATGTCATGATTCAGTGCATGCCACATGGAATGATGGGAGTATCAGAATGTCATGATTCATTGCATGCTACATGAAATGATGGGAGTAGCAGAATGTCATGATTCCGTATATACCACATAGAATGATGGGAGTACAGAATGTCATGATTCAGTGCATGCCACATGGAATGATGGGAGTATCAGAATGTCATGATTCAGTGCATGTTACATGAAATGATGGGAGTAGCAGAATGTCATGATTCCCTATATACTACATAGAATGATGGGAGTACAGAATGTCATTTTTCAGTACATGCTACATGGAATGATGGGAGTAGCAGAATGTCATGATTCAGTACATACTATATAGAATGATGGGAGTACAGAATGTAATGATTCAGTGCTTGCTACATGAAATGATGGGAGTAGCAGAATGTCATGATTCAGTACATGCTACATGAAATGATGGGAGTAGCAGAATGTTATGATTCAGTACATACTACATGGAATGCATCAAACTACAGAGTGATCTGTAACATAGAAACATAAATCAATGATAAGACCTAATACAAATGCCATTCTTAAATGTCTTGCCAAGAAGATTAAATCAAATAATTTTCTCACAGCTGTTCTTAAAATAATTCCACTTGAGACACAGAAGCATACTTGCTACTTCATATCAGTTAATCTCTGCAATATTGAGATTAATTCCCATGTTTCTAAATCAAAAGAATTATAGGAGACTGGAAAAGGAACAGATTCATTGCTAATACTGTCCAGGCCATTCTATTATACATTTCTTAACAAGAAAAGACATAACTGAGAAACAACTGCTTTAATGACATTGACATGTATCAAGAAAAAGACTGTCCAAGCATTTTAATTTTGAAACAGAATCCTTTCCTTTGCAAAGACCTTTGAAAATTAAAGAGATTTGCCATAACATTTACAGTCACTGAGATTGAAATATTCCAGTTCCTTAAGTGAGACTGATTTAAAGCAGGATAATGGATTGAGAGAGTCAAATGGTCTAAGCCAGTCTGATTAAATGTTGGTTAACTGTAATATTAAATCAAGCCTTAAGTAATATGAGCCTCTCAGTCTTAATTAACATGTATTGGTAAATCTGCATATTTCTCAGCAAGCCACTAAAATGAAGCAAATTCATTTTTCTTCCACTATATTACGGATGTTCTTTCTGATCGCTATTATATAAATCAGATGGTTTACAGTCATTCCTGTTTTATATTACAGTTATAATAAGACAGTTAATATACTGTTAGTAAACATCTTTATTTATTTTTGATAGTGGTCTTAAATTACATCAGCTATACATAGAGGTTTTAAATTCAGAATAAAAGTTTCAGTGATGTAATAAAGTAACAGGATTCTGTGATGTTTTTAAACTTTCAACTTTATGTTCAATGAAAAATATGTATTCGATTTGCTATGTATATATATATATATATATATATATATATATATATATATGTGTGTGTGTGTGTGTGTGTCTGTGTGTGTGTGTGTGTGTGTGTGTGTGTGTGTGTGTGTGTGTGTGTGTGTAGTAAAACTGTACATGGCATTTATTTGTTTCATGCACTATTTTCTGAAGTGGAAGAACACCCATACTGTATAAGTAGTAACACTTGGCATGGTGTCAGTATGCAATATTGGAAGTAACAGATCATTTAAATGTGTTCTGAGGTCCATTAATTCTACAGAAGAGTCTCATTCTGTTTGCAAGGTCTGATACATTCAATTACCTCCTGCCAATGATATTATTATTATGATTGTTATACTTAAAAATAAGCTTTCTCTCAAATTATTTTAAAATTATTATAATATACATGTTTTTTACTTTGTTATAAAATGATTATATGACCACAACAAAATAATGGAAATCTTAACTACTGTATTTAGATTTTATTTACTGCATCTTTGTAGGTTGGGGTTGGAGTAAGAACTAGGTTGTGCATATGTGATGGTGTATGTGGTATGTGTCTGAGTGCCCTTTGTAGAGGTAATATTATAGAAATGGTTATTCTAAGGCAAGTTATTGTGTTCAGGTTAGTGTCAGGGGCTGGATTAGGGTAAGTATTAGCATGCATTAGTAAGGTGGTAGAGAGGTGAAGACAAATCTTAACCCTAGCCCCAGCCCTCCACCTTACCTTGGCTGTGTGTTTTAGGTAGGTTTAGCTCACTAATTTCCGTGGACGTTTTAGACCTTTAGACTTATACTTGTGTATGCATGTGTATATTTATTTTTTATTTATTTTACATTTGATGACCGGGAATGTCCGACTGAGCTAAGTAGCCCTTTTTCAGTGGAGGTCCGAAGAGAAAAGCTCCAAGAGAGATTACATGATTCATATACAAAGTAGTAATACATAGGCAAGTCACAAAAAGTGTACATAATGCAAGACTCATAAAATCTTATTACAATGAAGTTAAAGAAGTAATAAAAACATATTTACATGTGATTAAATCTGGAGGGTGTTGATATAAGAAGTAGGATACAGTTGTTAGGAGGGATAGGAGACGGACCTAGGAGAGAGTTAGGAGCTAGAGGAGACAGGTTTATGGGGGATGGTTACACTGACATATCCATTTAGTTTGTAGGTATTGTTTAGTGGCTGTTTTGAATAATTTTTGTTGTTGGAGGGTCCTGATTTCTAGTGGTAGATTATTCCAAGTCTTAGCAGGGTTAAAACTGTAGCAATTTTGCCCTAGTTTAGTTTTAGGTTTATGAATTTGTAATAGCCCTTGTCTGGAACTACAAAGAGATCTTGTTGGGGTGTAGTAGGAGATTAGAGTAGAGAGAGTTAGACAATAAGAGGGATTGTGAAGAACTGAATGAATGATCTGAGTCTGAGTTAGTAGGAGAAGATTGGGTAGTTCAAGCCAGTGTAGTTATTTTAAAGAGAGACAGTGATGGGACTTCTATATATTCTGTGCAGCAAATCTGGCAATCTTGTTGTAAGTTGTTTCTAGTTTGGCTAATAGTCCAGTGTTGAGGTTAGTTAGAATTTGAGAACTATAGAGTAAGGTGGGTAAGAGGTAAGAGTTAGATAGGGTTAACTTAGCTTCCTTATTAAGAAACTTCTTGTTACGGTACAGTAGCCCCAGCTTCTGATGTGTTTTCTTAATGCAATTGTTGATATGTAAATCAAACTTTAATTGGTCATCAGTGATGACACCTAGTAACTGTGTGCTGTTGTCCACATGTATGGGGGTATTATTTAGAGACCGTATAGTGAAGGATGATTTGATGTGATGAAGGTTTTTTGGAAGAAAGAGTAGTAGTTTAGTGTATATATATATATATATATATATATATATATATATATATATATATATATATATATATATATATTACAATTTATCAGCAATAAAATTACACTAAACACAAAATGCCATGCAATTTCATTGTGAACAAATAACAGGGAAAAACCTAAACCTAATGATCTGAACCTAGTGATCACAAGCATAAACAATCTGTGTTTCGAACTTTTATAACACGAGCAACAAAACAAGATTGCCTGAAAAAGATTGACATATAGAAAGAAATAAAAATGCAATGAAAGGGCAATACAATAACATATACAAAAAATAGTATAAACTGTACACAGCATTTATATATGCACAATAAAATGCCAGAAGCCCAGGAGAACAAAATTGTTTCATATGTAAAAGATAATTTTATCGAATGACAATAAATAGTATACACATAAAAAGGAGCAATAATTATATGCTTGAATGCCTGGCAGGACATGGTTGACAGTTCATGCTACTTTGCAAGAAATGGCCTTCATCTATCTCCTCTAGGCTGTCAGATACTGGCAAAGATGCTTGCCTCCCCCATAGTGCCTTTTTTAGGCAATGTCCAAATAACAAACTTTTTGATGTAAACTGCTAAAGGCAAACACAAGGTCATGCTGCTTAATGCTAGGAGCCTAAACAGTGAACTGCACTCCCTGGAAGCACTCCTCACCCTTGAAGATACTGATATTTGTGCAGTTACAGAGAGTTGGTGCAAGGCCACTGAGAGCACCCCGGCCGTACAAGACTACAATGCCTTTTCACATGTTCAGACCCCAAAAAGAGCATGATTAAACTAAAGGTGGAAATGTATCTGTCTTCATTAAATCCAAATACATGTTGAAAGTGGTAAAACACTATGACTTCCTTGAGCTACTCCAGGTCCAATTGACTATAACAAAAACATCCTTCCACATCATAGCTAGCTGTAGGTCCTCCCCCATGAACCAGATGAAGCACGTCACCTACCTGGACTTGCTAGAGTCACTCAGCATACAGCCTAACACCTTGGTTATGGGAGATTTCAACTATCCTTCCAATGACTGTGTGACCTACAAGAGCACAAACACAATCACTATGACTTTGCTAATTCAAATGTCTTGGAACAGTTGGTTTGCACCCCAACAAGGGGATCAAATGTCCTGGGCCTAGTGCTCACCAGCATGGGAGGTCACTGCACTACCCCCTGTGTGCTGTCCTCCCTGGTAAGATCTGACCATAAATCTGACTCATTTGAAGTGAAAATCAAACCTGGCACCCCCTCAGGAGTAAGAAAACTAAAAAAGTTTTTCAAAGCCAACTTTTGCCTACTACGAGATGGCATAAAAAGCTTCAAAGCCCCTGCCAGCATAGACAACAATGTCCCCTATGGAGAGGAATACACAGTTGCCTTATATAGCCACTAAAACAAATACATTGACTTGGCTTTACCAACCAGGAAAAAAAACAAGTCTCCCTGAAAAAAAAAAAAGAAGCCTCCCTGGTGGACTGCAAGCATAAGTAAGTTGTACAACAAAAGAACGAAACTGATATCTAAGAAAAGGAGAGAACAAACTCAACATAAGAAGAATAACCTCCACAGCTTGAAAAAGTAAATCAGATATTTTGTTAGGTCTTCCAAGACTAACTACAAGGCTAAATTAGCATCCCTAACTACAGGCAACCACAAAGCATTCTTTAACTATGTCCAAAACCTAAAGGGGAATGACCAGCGATGTTCTGAACTTATAGTGGATGGCACCACTTACACAAATCATGAGGAAATTGCTAACCTGCTAGATGACAGATTTAGCATTAACTTCACCCCCTCTCTGTCATCATCTGCCATACCTCAAAGCATTCCTGACATCAGTCCTATACTAAGTATCTCCAAAGAACAGGCCTTGCAAGCACTCTCCAAGGTTAAAATCACAGCATCTATGGGACCAGATAACATCCCAGGCTTCTTATTTAACAATCTAAAACAAGACCTAGCAGATCCACTCAGAACACTCTTTAACCACAGCCTGAGAAAAGTCCCGGCAGAGTGGAAAACAGCAACAGTAATCCTCTTATACAAAGGGGGTCCATCAACTAACTCTGGGAACTATCAACCCATAAGTCTAACTAGCCTTATCTGCAATGCCTTGGAAAGAATCATCATGGACCTCATCCACAAGGACATAGATGACCTTCAAACTCTTGATCCAACTCAGTCTGTCTTTGTCAAGGGAAAATCTTGCTTATTAAACCTGGTAGACTTCTTAGAGAATGTCACCAAAGCCCTGAATGAGGGCAAAACAGTACATACCACTAATCTACATTTGGCCAAGGCTTTTGACACAATCCCCGATTCAGGTATCATAGAGAAACCCTCCCAGCTGGGGATTAACCCATACATTACTAGATGGGTAGCAAACTGGCTCACTGACAGAACACAAGTTGGAGAGTCCACCTCCACCAACAGACCAGTTACCTGTGGGGTACTGCAGGGATCTGTGATCAGCCCCCTACTGTTTGGAATCTATTTCTCTGAAGTCCAGGTTAAGGGGAATGGCCTGTGGCTTACCAAATTTGAAGATGACTGTAAATTGGGTGCAATCATAAAGTCCTCAAATGATGTTAACATATTTCAAAGAGGGCTAATGTAGACAAATGACTGGTGCCAAACCCATGGACTAAAACTTAACACAAAAATGCCTCATTATCCCCTTTGTCAAAGAAGTAGCCCCTGCAAATAATGACATAAATAGCACCCTTCTAAGCTCAAACTCAGTGGTGAGAAACTTAAGAACACAGGTTGATAGCAACCTAAACTTCGATCACCATGTGTCCATAGTGGTAAACAAAGCATTCTACATTACACACCTTATAAATAAGGACATCACATCAAAGACCCAGGTTATAGATCCACTCCATTTGACTCTTATTAGACCACTAATTGAGTACAATGCTCCCTTCCATATGTACCCCAGCAGACATCTGCAGCATTTGGAGAGACCACAGAGATTTCTTACCAAGAGAACCTCCAAAACATGACATACACAGACTGGAAGCCCTGTCATCATTGTACTCCATATCATAGAAGCTACTGAGAGGTGACCTATGCCTGGCCTACAGAGCAATCTCAGACCCTGACCTAATGAAATTGCTGCACATCTGAAAATCAAATGGGACAAGAATAACTCATTCCAGAGATCTCAACCTAGCCTGAGACATTGACAGAACATGCTGTAGTGACAGACATATATCCCAGCAATTGCCACTCCTCTGGAATAAGCTCCCACTTCATTTGAAGCAGAGCTCCTCAATGACCCTTTTCAAGCGCAGTCTTGACAACTAAATGGGTGACTGTGAATTAACTCTGGGGTATGTCCCTCATGGAGAGGGGCAGTCGGTGCTCATCACAGAATCGGTCTTGAAATTATGACCATCACAACATGGTCAATATACTGAGGGGTTTTTATATGGCTAGGCTTTTAAAGGTCCTATGGCCATTAGCCTAGCATACTCCTATGAACCTTTTAATAATTTGAAAAGCTGATGTATAACAAGTAAATTTTAGGATTAATGTTAACAGTTTATATTATAAAATAGAGTTAAAAAGCTTATTCCAATATTTGTCATTATAGGATTGTTTAGAAGAGTTGGATAAGAATCATTTATGTGTTGATATGTACTTAATAGCAGTGTGTTTCAACTCTTACCATGTGAGTTTGGATCTGTCAAGCCAGTTTTGTGTAATAGAGAGTTTGATCAGTGAAAATAATGTGATTTAACTGTGAATATCTTGTTGTGTTAACACATGCAGGGGAATATGCAGTAATGTAAATTCCAAAGATAATGTAGATTTCTTCTAACCCATTTTTTCTAATTTGACTTTTAAGGAACACCACTTATAAGAAAATATACAGCTCTAAAGAATATGTAATAAATCTGCTCTTTGAAATTTTCAGAGAGAGCACCTTAGTAGTGAAGCAGGATGAAGTTTATTAAGAAGGACTGGAGTGAGATATGCATTATTAACTATCATGAGCTGAGTATAGAGACATTTTTTCATAGGTAGAAATTTTGGAAGTTAAATAAATATATTGGAATTGTTGATTATATGTAACTGATGTGTTTAGTTTGGTCCATTATTTAAAAAAAATAATAATAGAATTTTGATATTTTATTGATGTAATTAGTTTGTATGTGTTGGACACCATGTTTTTCAATGTGAAGGTCTTCCATAATTGTTTGCATAGCGTTATATTAGATTCATTAATGTTAGGTTCATTAATAAATATTGAAATTAATTCTCTTATTTGTCTTAAAATAGCAGTGTAATGTTTGGGAATATTTGAAGTTTTCCGTAAGTTGCTAATTGAAAAGGTTTCTATGTATACAAAACTCATAATACACTTGTCATTAAGAAAATGGTAATTAGAGAGGTTTAACATTGCATTATTCAACTTTAATTTAGGATTTAAATGGACTGGTTGCAATAACATAAATTATTTTTTTCAGTAAATTGAATCAATTAAATTTTGAAAGGTTCTTTATTTTATGTGTTAGAAATTTATTTTAAGATTTTTGAAATTTTCTTTTTTAATAAACATAAATATAGTCTGTGTGTATATTCCACCAGGGAATAATACCAATTCCCTAGAAGACATCCTCCAATAGTTAGCCAGTAACTATCCACAAGAAACCATAGTACTAGGAGACCTTAACATCGATTGGAACACCTGCTCCTCTCAATCTCCTACCACCCATGTAAACCTGTATGGATTCACACAGGTTATATCCACCCCCACCAGGATAGGAAAACTTAACCAAAAAGATAGTATACTGGATTGGATACTAATCAATAGCCACCCCCAAATGTATTCTTCGGGGGCCATCCCCGATGACCTCAGCGACCACTTTCCTACCTTTATCTGCAAACACAAATCTAATTAATCCCAGCAGCCAATCTACAGAACAATAAGAAATAGTAAAAGCTTCAATCCTAGTAAGTTTCAGGATGAACTTAAGGCATGCAACTGGGCTGCCCTAAAGCACCTGCCCTTAGATGAAGCTGTCTCCCACTTTAACAATAAATTCCTCACCATCCTCGATGCTCATGCTGCCGCTCATTCCAAGAGGGTAGAAACAAAAGCTGCCTTGTGGCTATCTGAAGAAACTAAAACAAAAATCATAGTCAGAAATAAGGCATGGACAACATGGCATGCTACAAAAGACCCCATAAATCAAATCACATTTAGACAACTAAGAAATGAGACAAAATGAGCTATTCTATTAGTTAAAAAAAACTACTACCTCCATCTTCAACACGGGAACCAAAATAACCCCCAAAAATTCTGGGCAGGGATAAATAAATTACTGCACCCAGGTCAAACCACCACTCCACCTTCCTCAGCCTTTACCAATAAACTAACAGAGGATATTGCTAACACCTTTAATAATTTCTTTACTGAAACCATCCAAGCCCTTGCAATCCAAATACCCCTTAACTCCTCTAACCCACTGGGTAGTGCTTCCAGCTCCCAGCCCCACTTTAGCTTCCAAACAGTCTCTACATCTTTCATTCGTTCACTACTCAAAAAATTCAAACCTACTACCCTAGCCGCAGACCTTCTCCCAGCCGAATATTTGCAAAAAGCTGCTGATACCATAGCATACCCTGTTTCCATTCTAATTAATCATTCCATATCAGAAGCCTCAGTCCCCTCTATCTAGAAAATATCTCGTGTCATACCCCTCCATAAAGGTGGTAACTCTACTGAGTTATCCCATTATAGACTCATATCCATCTTATCACCTCTGGCAAAAATAATGGAAAAATGCGTCCATAAACAACTCCTGTACTTCTAACCCAAAACAACCTACTGGCTAACTCCCAGCACAGCTTCAGACCATATTATAGTACCACCACAGCTCTCCTCACCTTCTCTAATGCAATAAACTATAACAGGAACAACAACAAGCTATCTTCAGCCCTTTTCTTTTACCTGTCAAAGGGTTTTGACATGATTAACCACCATCTTCTCATCAACACCCTGGCAACAATGTCCCTAGGTAATCACCCTCTCCGATGGTTTGAATCCTACCTGCACAATAGACAACAATCCGTCTTATGGCAGAACAAACTCTCAAACCTCCTACCCAACACTCTTGGTGTCCCACAGGGGTCTATCTTGGGAACACTTCTGTTTTCCATTTTTATCAATGACCTCCACACTGTAATTCCTGAAGCCATCTGCATTCAATATGCAGATGACTCAACTTTGATCTACACTGCCACCTCGCAAACAGAATTGCTATCAATAACTCAGAGTACTTTCAACCTAGTAGAGAACCGGCTTGCCACTCGCTGTCTGATTCTCAACCCTAATAAAACAAAGCTCCAACTTTTCACCCCCACTCAAAGATCCATGGCATTATCTCTCTCCATTAAGGCTAATAACGGTACCATTATCTCTCCAGATGCCCATACAAAACTATTAGGAGTTATTACAGACAACAATCTTAAGTTTGATGTGCACGTCAACAAAACAATCAAAACCATTAACAGAAAACTGGGCTCACTTTATAGGATAAAGCCAATCCTTACCCCATATGCTAGGACCTCCACTGCCCACTCCCATCTATTCTCTACACTCTACTATACTTCTCCTTTACTGGCCAACCTAAATAAATCTGATCTTACTAAACTCTCAAGCTGCTATAATAACATAGCTAGATTTGCAACTCGTCTACCCTATAGAACCCATCATCGTAAAAATCTAAATTATCTCGGATGGCTAGAGCTACCCAGGCTGATTCAGTATAATCAACTCATTGTTGCTCACAAAGCACTTAACCAACCAGATAATACACCTGCCCTGAAAAACATCATCTACCCCCACTCCAACTCCAGATCACTCCGGTCATCTAACAGACTATTAGTGCAAACCATCAAATCCAACAACTCAGCTGGTGACTCCCTGTTCGCCAACTCTGCTGGCAAAATTTAGAATTCCCTTCCTGCTAACATTACCCTGGATACCACCCTATCTCAATTCAAAATAGCTCTCAAGGAGTATTTCAAGTCTCAGTGGATATGTCCCTGCTCCAAGCCTGACTAAGTCTTTATGCATACTGGTGTATCTATCCTATGTCTGTAAGGGCTACTCAAATATCTTTGTTAAGTCAGTTTAGAATATTGTTAGACTGTACAAATTTAAATGTACTAGAATAAGTGGTATATTTCCATAAATTTAACTACACTGTAAAATGTATTATATTTGTATTATGTTATGATTACTCCTGTTCGACATGACATTGTAATGATTGTATATGTATACCTTTGGAGCTTTTCTCCCCAGGCCTCCACTGAAAATGGACATGTATCCAGTTGGACTATCCCAGTCAACAAATGTAAAATAAATAAATAAAGAGTAGAGCTTTTGGATTACATTCAGACTTCCATATATGATAGTACTATATTTTAACTGAGGTAGGATTCCATGTGTTCAACATAGGATTGTATTCTGCTGAATTAGTCTGTTAGAATTTAATATATCATAGTATAAATTAAAGACAGAAATATTCAAACCACCATAGCTTTTTGGATAAGTTAATGTTTTATAACCAATACTAACTGATTTTGGGAAGCATAGGAAATTACATAATTTTATGTGGTGGTGCTGCGGTAGCGTTGTCGCCTCACAGTAAGACGTTGTCCTGTTCGATTCTCAGCTAAAGCGTCTTCTGTGTGGAGACATGCATGAATGGGTATACCTTCGTTGAAGGTTGTGTCAGGGCTGGCAACTTGGCACGTAAAAATCTACTGCCAATCATTAGCGGACCAGAGTTCCGCTGTGACAGCCCCTAACTGGGAAAAGCCAAAAGACACAACAACAAGTATTGATATACGGAAAAAAATTGAGTGAACTGTTAAATTAGTTGAGTTAAATTGGAAGAACTGCTTAGGCAGTATATTCATTTTGATAATAGCCACTTTCAAAAGCAAAGAAAAGTTCAGTTTATTCCAATGTGAAATATTTTGTTCAATATTTGCCCAAACCTTTGCTAGATTATCTGTAAAGAAGGTAGTAGGATTGGGTCTATATTAGAACATCGAAGTTTCAAAACTTTGAATGTTCTAATATTGACCCCTATTCAGTGAAAGCTGAAAACATCGAACATACAGAACAGCAAATTTTTTCCTAGGGAAAAAATTTGCTGTTCCAAAACACATAGACACAACACAAACACACCAAACAAACAGCAATCCACACACATACACCTAAAATCTTACACCTAACCCTACACTAAACTATACACACACCACTAACTATCCACTTACCTTAACCCGAACCCTAACCCTAAGGTCCGTCACTATCGCACACTCACCTCACCCGTGCCCTAACTCTAACTCACCTACCCCACCCTAACCCTTACGTCCACACAATCGCACACATACCGAACCCGTGCCCTAACCCTAACTCACCTAACCCGCCCAAACCCTCACGTCCACACAATCACACACATACTTAACCCGCACCCTAACCCTAACTAACCTAACCCGCACTCAGTCGCACACTTACCTGAACCCGAACCGTAACTTTCCACTACAGTGCTGAAAATACTGAAGAAACGGACAACCAAATTCTTTCCCTAGGAAAAAATGTGGTTTTCTGTTACTTCGATATTTTCAGCTTTCGCTGAATAGGGGTCGATATTAGAACATTCGAAGTTTTGAAACTTCAGTGTTCTAATATAGACCCATAGGATTGTGATAGAAATTCATAACCAGATATTTTAATGAATGATTACTCTTGATTTGTGATTCAGGAAAAACATTAAGCAAATTATAATTGGAGTTTATAGGAAAATGGAAGATTTAAGTAAATTTAGATTTTAATTAGAGAATATTGAAAAGATATCAATATTATGTAAACTTTTTATTAAATCCATGCTAGGTAAAGTAAGTTATCAGTGAAAGCTGTTAAGGGTATAGGAATATTACAGATTTCTTTGATTAGATGGTAGGTTTTTGTGTTAGCAATGGTAGGTTTTTGTGTTAGCAATAAAAATGGTGGTTCCATAGATAAGTTAAATAGATAGGGAGAAAGAGGACAGCCCTGTCTTGTGCCATTAATCTCTTTGATTGGGGGGAAGAGTTTTCTTAATATATAAGAATGTGTGGGCTTTGGAATAAAGAATTTTTATTATGTTAATGAAAGGGATTGGGTGTCCAAAGTATGACAGGACTTCAAAAGGAAAATCTAAATTCAGTCTATCAAAAGCTTTCAAACCATCCAGTGTAAACAAAAAAAGGATAGATTATAGTGTTTAGAAAGTGTAATTAATGTGTCTAACGTTAGTGTATGATCACAAGTTTGCCTAGCTTGCATAAAGCCAGATTGATAAGGAAAATATTATTTGTGGTTAAATGTTTTTTAACATATTTGCCAATATTAGAGCAAAAATCTTAATATCGACATTTATAAGCAATATTGATCTAGAATTCAAAACGGGCAGACACGGTGGTGCAGCAGTTAGCATTGCCACCTCACAGCAAGAGGTTCTCTGGTTCGATCCTCGGCTGGGGTGCCTTCTGTGTGGAGTCTGCATGTCCTCCCTGTGGTCGCTTGGGTTTCCTCTGGGTGCAACAGTTTCCTCCCAAAGGCATGCTGTAGGTGGACTGGACACTCTAAATTGGCCCTAGGTGTGCGTGTGTGCGCCTTCTGTGGAAGATTGGGCACCGGGCTGGCAACTTGACACCGTAAAAACTTCACTGCCAATCATGAGTGGACAGGTGATCCGCTGTGGTGACCCCTAACCGGGAAAAGCCGAAAGAAGAAGAAGATTGATCTAGAATTCAAAGGATTTTTAAAGTCCGAGTTGGGTTTAGGAATAAGTATAGTTTTAGAATTGTTAAGATAAAGGCCAGTTATACCATTTGCATGTATAATTAAATACATGTAATAAGGTTTTGGAGAGAGGCTGATTGAAGGTTTTATAAAAGTCCAGTATAAGACAATCCAGTTCTGATGCTTTGCCAAATTTCAGGTTTTCAATAATATGTAAACTTTCTTGTTGATTAAAAGATACAATGATAGAGTTTTGTTGTTCTTTATTAATTTATGAAAAAATTAGATTATTTATAAAGTTATCCAGCTCTTGTGCTCACGGCCGGCCTTAGGCATAGGCGAACTAGGCAACCGCCTAGGGCGCCGTACAGGCCGGCTGTGTAAAGGGCGCAATTTGTAAGTATTTATACATTTTAATTTATTTTTCTAATTAGGTGGGCAGCAAAATGATAGGGCGAGGGGGAGGGGCGAGCACACTCCCACTTTTGTAGCTGCAGCCTGCAGGTTGGCCAGGAAGTTTTAACAATCAAATGATGAGTCTTTTCCTTTAAGAGGAACATGCGTGCGTCTCATACATGCATGCCAACGTAGTCGCGCGGAAGTTAAAGTAGTAGTAAAGTTACGAGACGGGTTAAGTCTACGTGCGCACATGGCCGTTTATTTTAAGAAGAAAGTAAGTGTGTGTGTCTAATGACCGTGTGAGTGAATGTGTGTGTGGTTTTGGGGGGGGGGGTTATCATACTTCCACACTTCACTCAACAAAATAGCAAAACATACAACACTAGCTGAGGGGGGAACCACTACACACTAATAACTTTAAATGGCAGTTAAACATAATGTGAATGGCAGAAATGACGACACCAGGGAGTACAGTTAGCATTATGCCTCTATGGCAATTAACAAAGACATGGTCAGGAGGCAGCACTAGACTCCCAGAGTACATTTAACAACATGCATTAATGACACATAAAGATGTGGTCAGGGACCAGAGATTGCCCTTAACATATGCCTTAATGGCACTTAACAAAGATGTGGTTGAGGGGAACATTAGACATGAGGAATTACACTTAACATTGTCCCTTAATGGCCTTAAATGAAGACATGGTCAGGGAGAACACTAGGTACCAGGGGTTACACTTAATATTGTGCCTAACAGCACTTAACTAAGACAGGAGTTGGGGAGGAAGGACTAGTCACCAGTGATAATTCTTTAACAGCATGATCTTAATGACACTTTAAAAAAATGAAAGAAAGATAATGTGGATGGGGGGTACAACTAGACACCAGGGATACTCTAATTAGAGTGCTTTAAAGACAGTAAAAGGGATTCAGTCCCTGTACCCTCCCACCGAGGATACTAGTCTTCTGTGCCACCACTGATCAAGAGGGATAACCTGGAAGTAACAGCTAAGACTTTAAAGATAAATCAATACATAACAAGGAGGGGAGAGGCTACAGACCCTGCACTCTTGACTTCAAAAACTGCATTATCAACCCATGACACTAACTGAAAAGTCATTATAAAATATTTTTTTCTGTTATAACAGAAAAAAGCAATTCTGTGATATAATGAGAATCCTGGTCATTATATTAGCTCTGCAGCAGTTCATGAATTTTGAGGGTGAAAGAGACAGGGCACATATAAGCATACCTCTCAACCTCATAGTGCAAATATCTAGAAAAAGTCAAAATTAATGGTGGGATAAAGATAAACAGTCACGGGCAGATTTTAATTATTATTCCTAGAAATTTAGAAAGGCACTAGAAGAACAGCTTTTGCATTAGAATACATTGATGTGATATACCATGAAAGAATCAAGACCATAAAAACAAATCACATTAACACTGCATACTGGCTCCATTACATTTTCTTTTGCAAAAATTTGAAAAAATAAAATATAACTGGCATGTTTGCTCTTGTTTACATTAATCATACCTTATAACATATGTCCTTTCAGTCATCCCCTCTACTCCTTACATATTCCCTCCTTGTAAAACCCCACACCATTTCAACTTAACTTTCCCTTTATTATTCCCCCTTAGTCTTCTGTAAAATCCTTTAGCCCCCCTCTTAAGTTCACATTTACTCTTGGTTAATTTTCACACAAATCCTTTTCTATCCACTTTCAAAGTTAAAAAGTGCAATATTTAAAATCTATCCCTATTTTTCAGCCATTGCATCCACATTGTTAGGCTTTGTCCAGATTTTTTTGCAATAAGAGGTTGACAGGTATGCATACCTCTCAACTGTCCAGATTTTTGCCTCATATTGTTGGCCTATTCCTCATAATATTTGTGGTGTTCTGACAAATCACAGAGGATTTAAATAACTAAATGTCATACATTTGAGTTTCACCCTTCATTTCCTTCAGAAAATGCACGCTAAGACAAATGGTGTTATTGTAGCAACTTGGTAGGTCTATAAGAGCAATATTTATAATCTGCCCCTGTTTGGGGGCCTTTGTTCAGATTTCTTGTGCCAAGAGGTTGAGAGGTATGGAAACATGGTATGAAGTGCCCTAGATGCTGATTATTTGGTGCATTTTAAGGGGGATAGGGTTCTGCATTCCATAGTGTGCCCTCCGTTGTTTAGGATACCTAGTAACTATGAACTTGTTGGTTTCTCAGTCATCCTCTTTTGCAATATCACCAGCTTACCATTTTGTTCTTTAATGTAATGTAGGCAATTAATTCTTCAGGGGCAGCAGGCACTGAATTTGTAGATAAAATACTGAAATGTAAAGCTGTTTGCCAGTAACAGCCTCTTCATTAGTTACACATCTCTTTAATGTAGAATTATTCAGATGAATTTTACTTCTGCAGATATTGTCCTTATTGACTGATAGTGGTGAGTTGTAATGACAGATGGTTGAGAGGCCGTTTATGGTTAAAATATTCTGAAAGGGGTAGTTTTGTCATTACTGGTTCATGCATTTTGTTTCATTGCTTACTGGAAAAATGTTCAAAACTACAAATTTAAAACACACTCCAACAAGTGTATATGTTTCTATGTGCAACTAGCCATTTTTGTTTATCAAATGGCACACTGTGTTTTAAAATCTGAAAGCATGTTAGTAGCATAATTGCCTTTGGTGCAGAACGCTGTGGATTCTACTCCCACACCATGTAGATGGAGTGCTGGTATTGCAGTGCCCGTATGATTTTTGATTACTTGGTACATTATAAGGGGGATAGGGGTTCTACACTCCTGAGTATGTCCTTTGTATGAGATGCCTAGTGTCTATGAACTTGTTGGTTTGTTAGTCATTTTCCATTGCGATATTACCAACTTACCAATTTTTTAATGTAATATAGGCAATTAATTCTTCAAGGGCAGGAGGCACTGAATTTGTAGATAAAACATTGATATATGAAGTTTTGCCCGTAGCAACCTCTTCATTAGTTACAGATTTCTTTAACGTGGAATTTAGATGATTCTACTTCTGCAGGGATTGTGTGTATGGAGTAATATTGGTGGACTGTAATGACAGAAGTCTTGAGTGTTCTTTTATGGTTGAAATTTTCTGAAAAGGGTAGTTATTGGTTCATACATTTTGTTTCATTGATTATTAAAAGAATGTTTAAAACTACAAATTTAAAACACTTTCTAACAAGTGGTGCTATATTATACAAGGAATATAATTCAATGCAATCAGGAAGGTGAATCAAAGAACAAATACATGTATGTATGGCCCTAAAAATGTGTGCAAGGAGTCTGCCCAAACGTAAACTTAATTCTTCAATGGCCAGATGTATTTTCTATGATTGTGACTTTTCATGCTGTTTCAATGAATGAGTTTTTCCATTTCAATGAATGTGAGTTTCAAGGGCAGAGAAGTTTACTGCTTATGCTAAGTCTGTTTTCATTGCGAGACTGTATTGTTTAGCAAATGGCTACCTGTGTTTGTACTATTTTATTTTAATATCTGTAATCACTGTAGAAGCAAATAAAAGAACAGTATGCATGGTAACTGGTGAGAAGTAACCAAATAATGGAACACTGGAATGGCTGAGGAGGGGGCTGCTGCTGGGGGGAGGGGGTTGCTGCAGGGGGGCATTCTATTACCCTGCCTAGGGCCCTATTTGACCATGATTGAGTTCTGGTATTTAAAGTAGAAAATACTATGCAGAAGTAGTTGCAGTTAAAGATACCTTGTAATGTAGTTATTCTTCCTATGCATTTAAATAATTTAAGGAAATGACTGGAGTGGCTTTCTTGGAGAGTGACCCTGTGGGTGTGGCTCAAATAGGGGTGTTTCATGACTATGGTGTGGGTGGGGCTTAATGGGCGCCAGAGTACTACTTCGCCTAGGGCACCATTTCGGCTAAGGCCGGCCCTGCTTGTGCTGAAAAGTTAAGTTTGTGACCTCCATATATTTTTGTATATATTTGCACAAAAATTTCCATAATCTCCACTCTAGTCTTATAAATTTTGTTTTGGTATATGATTTCAGTTATTAAAGGTGGAGTCTTATTAATATTAGTAAGTCTTTAAGTCTTGCCGAAACTTTAGAAGGGGTTTATGCCCACTCCAAATATTTGGCTAGAGTTTTATTTCATAAAATGATTGCTGTATGATGTTTAATGAATAGAATTTTTGGGAGGAAATCAGTTAGAAGTTTCACAGTATCAGCACTGAAATTTAGTTGTAGTTCTTGTTCTAACGTATTCATTTTTCATTTTAAGACTGATTCTTTAAGATCAAATGACTTCTTAGAGTAAGTAGCTTTACTTATAAATAAACCTCAAATTTGTGCTTTAAAGGCAGCCCATTGAATGACAAATACACTTAATGTTTATTTAGTTAATTATTACTTGATAACCGGTTAGGTGGCCAGTCCAAAAACCCTTTTCAGATGTGACCCACGCATAGAAAAGAAAGCATAGCAGAAAATATGCAGCAAACAGTTAAAACAAATAAAATGACAGTATTACAGAAAACGTTTACAAAATGATGAAACAGAGTGAATTTGCAATAATGCAGAGAATTATTCAATTACAACTCCTACTTTTCATTTACAACCTGTTCCTACATCCCTCATTTCTAAATTCCTTCAAAAACCCAAACCCTGCACCCCTTCTGCTGATTGCCTTCCAGCAGAATACCTACAAATAGCAGCTAAAGCCATCGCCTACCCCATCTCCATCCTTATAAGTAGAACTATCTCTGAAAGCAAAATCCCATCCATATGGAAAGTTTCCCACATCATCCCCCTACACAAAGGTGGCACATCTACTGAGCTATCAAATTTTAGGCCTATAGCCTTACTCTTACTCATTGCTAAAATAATGGAGAAATGCATACATAGACAGCTACTTGACCACCTTATCCACAATAATCTGCTTGCCAATTGCCAACATGGCTTTAGTCCATTCCACAGCACTACTGCTGCTCTACTATCCTTCGCCAACTCTATTAATGAAAATCGCAACAACAATACTTTCTCTTCTGCCCTATTTATAGACCTCTCAAAGGCCTTCGACATAGTGAATCACAACTTACTCATTGAAATCCTAAAAGACCAATCACTTGACTCACAATCACTTCTTTGGTTTAAATCCTATCTTGAAAACAGACAGCAGGCTGTCCTTTGGAATAATACCCTTTCTTCTTCCCTCCCAGTGTTAATTGGTGTACCTCAAGACTCGATTTTAGGTCCTCTTCTCTTCTCATTATTTATTAACAATCTACATACCAATATTCCACAAGCCACTTGCATCCAATATGCAGATGACTCAACATTAATTTGTTCTGCCAAATTTTATTTTATTTATTTATTTTTTTATTTAACATTTGTTGACCGGGAATGTCCGACTAGGTTCCACAGAGCCTGTTTTCAGCGGAGGCCCGGGGAGAAATGCTCCAGATGCATGTCTTTGGAATGTGGGAGGAAACCGGAGTACCCGGAGGAAACCCACGCGAACACAGGGAGAACATGCAAACTCCACACAGAAGGCACCCCAGCCGAGAATCGAACCAGAGAACCACTTGCTGTGAGGCGACAAAGTTAACCGCTGCACCACTGTGCCGCCCAAATCCATAAACTCTCTTCAACTCCAAACCCAATCAGTATTAAACACTGTTGAAAAATGGTTCATGCAACACTGCCTCCTTCTGTACCCCAAAAAAACAAAACTACTACTCTTTGCTCCTACTCCTAAGTCGTCTATCCCTAACTTCATAGTAACCTCTAGCAATGGCACTAATATAGTCCCTGATACCTCTACCAGCTTACTGGGAGTTACAATTGACAACTCCCTTAGCTTCGATGAACACATTAATTCAACAATAAAAACTGTCAACAAAAAATTAGGCGCTCTCTATAGAATCAAGCCCTTCCTTACCCCTCCAGCCAGAATTACTCTTGCGCAGGCCCACCTTTCCTCTACCCTCTTCTATGCTTCTGCAATTTATACTAATCTATCTAGAAATAACATTAATAAACTTAGGTAGATTTGCTACCTGTTCCCCCTATAGAACTCACCACTGTCATAACCTCAAACAATTGGGATGGCTTGAACTGAATAATAAGCTACTCTATCAGCAACTTGTGATAACCCAAAAAATACTCTATCACCCCAATAATACACCAATCCTCACTAATCTAATCGCCCCCTACAAAAATCTCCCTACACTTCGCTCAGCAAGCAAACCTCTAGTGTCTAATGTCAAATCAAACAACAAAGCAGGGGACTCACTCTTTTCCAACACAGCAGGTAAAAGCTGGAATCAACTTCCAACTGAACTGTCTTCACTTGCCTCCACACATCTATTCAAAAAGCATCTTAAAGAACATCTAAAGAGTCATTGGCTTTGTCCCTGCTCCAACCCTGACTGATTATACCCAATATACAAAAATTTCATAACTAAATTTGGCTCCTATTGCTCATGCTACTATAGTGTATACTTCCCTGATAAAAGTGAACTTCTATTCTCATCTGATAACTATTGCTCTTTCCCTATCTTCTAACCTCATAACAAAAAAAAAAAAAAAAAGGCTTACTTCTTTTTTATGAGTATCCCTTACTAAAATTGTTACTAAGTGTTTTTATTTCATGTCATTCTTTTATTGTGTCTAACGATTTTTCTGTAAACTTGTCTACTGTTATATTGTATACTTGTCTTTGTAACTTGCAGGAGCTTTTCTCCCCGGGCCTCTACTGAAAATGGACATATATCCAGTTAGACTAGCCCGGTCAACAAGTGTA
The DNA here is from genome assembly GCF_019279795.1 of Protopterus annectens. NCBI lineage: Eukaryota > Metazoa > Chordata > Ceratodontiformes > Protopteridae > Protopterus > Protopterus annectens. The sequence goes on along the minus strand of NC_056737.1, from coordinate 777,014,096 downwards.
AAATAAATAAATAAATAAAATAGTTGTGTGACAATAATAATATCATTTGTTTGAGCACTCATGTTGAAGAGAGGAGCTGCAGGGATTTTTAAGGGCTCGGAAGCATGTCATTTAAGAATGAATTATTATCATCAAAGCATTTGTACTCAAAATTATTGTGGAGATATAAAAATAGAGCTTTTTTGAAATCCTGAATGGATTCTATACACCTTATTTCACGGAGTTTCTTTGATAATGTGGGGACTAATTCTGGAGAATTTTTAAAAATGACCAAAATCAGTAGAAATTACCCATTGAGTCATTTCTACTGGCTTTGGCCATTTTTAAGTTTTCCTTTTATTTTGTATTGTTTACTAGTCTGGAAAATGCCCATTCGCCAACATTAGTCTTGAAGGGGGGGGGCTAGTAAAAGTGATGATATCTTGTTAGGAGTTTCAAAGTGAATATGATTGTTCCCTAAAAGGAATTATCTTTTTAAAAGAGGACAGTGTTTCTCATTTAGTACTTTGGATAATAAGGTACTGTTAGGCAGTTTAATCTTCATATTAACCAGCAGTCACTTAAGTCTGTTTAGAAGAAAGCAATGCTGGAGTGTGAATCAGCAAATCTACAAATTTTATTTGTAGAAATTTTAATCCGTGTATATTACTGGCAGAGTAGAAAGTCAGAATGGCTAGACCATATTCCAATTTGGGGAGCAGTGCTAAGGATATTCTAGCTATCAGAAACAGCAGGTTTGAAATCTTGTATCAGAGTTTTAGCTGGGATAGAACTTTGTTAATGATTTTCTCAAAATGCTTAGAGAATGTGAGGGAGGTGTCAAAGGCGAGACCTAAGCTTTGATATTCAATGACAAAGGGATGATATTTTTATTGTCTGAAATAAAAATAGGCAGTAGAAAGTGAGATGTGTGAGGTGGAGAGAAGAGCATAACACCGACTTTGCTGTAGCTGGTCAGTAATTTATTAGAGCTGACCCAATGGCAAAACTTGCTGAACGATTGTTGTAGTTGAATTTATAGGGTGGAAGGGCATTTATTTGGTTGGAATAGGAAACTGTCATCTGTATGCAGCATGATGATGTTTAGTGAAGGGAGTTGTGCTGGGAGGTCATTAAGGAAGAGTGAGCAAAGGAGCAATCCTAGGGCTGATCCGTGAGGTACTCCTGTATTTTTTATCATTTTCACATATGTGGTTTTCACTGGGAATTTTTAAATTACAATATATTTTTAATTCATTGTTTAATATTTCGAATGTATGGTCATGTTAGTTTTATTGTTCTGTGTACTGGACTGACTTTAATGTGACTTTCATCTGATGCAGTCCCATCTGACATAGAGATAAAGCTGCTATGTGCATGTAAGAAAATGTTGCTATCAGTTATACTTTTGTTTTCTTTGTTATTTATATATTTATAAAAACTCATTTTTCTAAGTTTGGCAGTTGGGCAGTTTCCACTGCAGTCTAATTATATCCCTTGTATTCATATTGATTAATCCATGTATAGCTTAACTGCAGAACTAATAAATTTTTCTTTTTGTAGAAAAACAGCTTCATTAAAACATCAGGTCGATTGGACATTTTCATAGTTATCTATTATCAAACAAAGCAACATCTTCTCTTCAAACAGCATTTACTATAATTCCAGCAATTTCAAATATGTTTTAGCTTCCAAACATTCAGACAAATCCCATCCTCTTATTACCCACCCTAAGTTCTATTTATGTAGGCAGATATAGCATAATGTCATTTTATTCATGAAATAAGCCTTGAAGTCTGAACCAGGGCAAAAATTTACCCAAAAGCTTTTTCCTGGGATTCCATGTGGTTATTGTCTCTTCCCTATTAGCAATTTAATTTATTACTGTCCAATTTCTTGAAAGGCTGGAGATACACAATCTTTCGGTCCCTAGCTTTAATCATTTTAGCTACCATGCCCAGTAAGAACAGCAGCATATTTTAATTTCTACTAATGTCAATTTGTCTATCCCTTCCATTTTACAATATGGGAAAAATATTGGCCAAAACTGTTGTGAAAATATTTATTCAATAACTTATATGAATTTGCTTTAATATCTGAAATTACCAGATTGCACCAGAAAACATGTTCCCATCTACCTCTCCAATCTGTAGTACACCCCAAACACCTGTTGAAAACGTATGGGAACTTATTTTTTCAAACTTAAAAGAGTATACAAGTAATTTTACAGACATTGCCAAGCAAATATTCTATATTTCCTATATTTTACTGCATTCCTGGTCAAGAACCTTAGAAAGAAGAATTCCAAAGTTGACATGCTCTTTTGAAATGTATCCTCCACTGCAATTTTAATTTCAAAAGCCCTTCTATCCTAAGGCCCTAAGGTCTTTTAGTCATTTATATTTTCTACTCAATACTCATTTTAAAAATAGCATGGCCCTTTCTGGTTTTTATTACCAGTTTCATAATTAATGGCTGCCAGCCTGTTCTTTTTAACTTCTTCGCCAAACTATTAGTCCATCATATCTTATTGCCACTCTTTCTGATTATTTATATTCTTCCTTAATAGAAACCAATTTTCCTTTCACTTCCCCATCATACCTGTTCCCAGTACACCAGTGGATTCTTTAAAATTGTCCATTTATGTATTGCATCCTCCTCTGTTGCATCACTGTTATGATATTTGCTGGGTACCAATGAGGATTTCGAGCCCTGAGATGCTCTTTTGAAATTTATTCTCCACAGCAGTTTTAATTTCAAAAGTCCTTCTACCCTGAAGGCCTAAGGCCACTAAGTCATCTGTATTTTCTACTCACTATTCCTTTTAAAAGACCAAGGATTTTTTGGTTCATATTACCAGTTTCATAATAAATGGCTGTAAGTCCAGTTCTAACTGAAGATCTTTTTAACGTCTCCGTCAAGCTGTCAGTCACTCATGTCTTATTGTCAGTCTTTATGATTATTTATATTCTTCCTTAGTAGAAACCCCCTCGTTCACATTACCCTTGTGATATTTTCTGGTTACAAATCAGGATTTTTAGCAGAATATAGTATGTATCGATGTCTTTTGAACAACTTTTATCGGCTGCTTAAAAAAAGATCGGTCTTTTTCCTCTGATTCCAATACACCCATAATGGCACATTTAGGTTCATAGGTAGGTACTAGGCTATCAGCCGAAGGGCCTACATAAGCCTAGCCAACAAGGTTCCCTGACTTACGCCACCCAAGAAAGTTATTTTCCTGTGCCACTGTCGAGCAGAGACACAGAAGTGATCCCCGGGTGTATTTCCTATTTCCCATCCACTCATCAAGATTTTTCTTGAAGAGTGCTAATGAAGAACTTTGCTTGACATAGATGGGTAGCTTGTTCCAGAGTATGGAAAGTCTCTGGGACAGGACTCCATCCCTCCAGCATGTCCTGTTTATTGTGGTGACAAGGTTTAGGTCCCTAGAGCATGTAGCTCAGAGGGATTGGGATTTCTTTAGGTGTAGCATGTCCAACAGCTCTGGGTTTGACATAGCTTTATATGTTAGGCAGAGATCACCTCAGAGTAGGGGATATGCTATGGAATAAAGCTGGAGTTTTTTGAGGCAGTCAGTTTAAGGCACTTGTTTGAGGCCAGTAATCCTCTTTGTGAGGTACTTCTGTGGCCTTTCCAGCTGCTGCAGATGTCTTGTGAGGTACATTCCAAAAGGGGCATTGTACTCTACAATGGGTCTAGTGAGTGTCGAGTAGAGGGAAACAATGACCTCTTTTTTCCTGGATGAGAACCCTTTTATGATGAGGTGTGCCACGTAGAAGGACTTCCTAACTACTGTGCTGATGTGACTATCAAAGGAGAGACTACTGTCCACCTGGGTCCCAAGGTCTCTTATCATGCATCGGTGTTAAGTAGATTGCTGCCTATGTCATAGTTCATGGGTACAGAGTTTTTACCAAATGTGATGACACTGCACTTTTTGGCACTGAGCTTGAGGCCATGGCTCTGACACCAGGCATCTGTCTCAGCGAGGCCCTTCTGTAGGATGTCCACATCATTTGGGACTTGACTACAGCTCCTAGTTTGCAGTCATCTGCGAACTTCATTAGCCAGAGGCCTTCTGTGTTAGCCTGTACTTCAGAGAAGTAGATATCAAACAGGAGAGGTCCCAGGATGGAACTCTGTGGTACTCCACTTGTCACTGCTTTGAGGTCAGATTTGATGTCTGCAACTTTTACAGTGTGGGTTCTGTCAGTGAGCCAGTTGGCAACCCATCTTGTGACGTAGAGATTTATACCTAGTTTAGTAAGTTTAGCTATAATTCCAGAATGGGGGATTGTGTCAAAAGCCTTGGCGAGGTCAAGATAGGCTGTGTGAACCATCTTGCCCTCATCTATGGCTTTGGTGACTGCCTCAAAGAAGTCGATCAGGTTCAGGAGGCATGATCTGCCTTTCACAAACATAAACTGGGTGGGATCCAGAGTTTGGAGGTTACCAATGTCTTTGTTTATGAGTTCCATGATGATACGTTCCATGGCCTTGCAGACCAGGCTCATCAGGCTAATAGGTCAATAGTTCCCTGGATCAGTGGTGGCTTCCCCTTTGTGGAGTGGGGTAACTGTTGCTGTGCGCCATTCAGTGGACACAAAGCCTGATGCAAGGCTATTATTGAACATGGTGCTTAAGTGGGGAGCCAGTTTGTTCTGAAGTTCATGTAAAACGCAGCCTGGGATGTTGTCTGGTCCCATGGATGCTGTGTTTTTGGCTTTAGAGAGTGAAGCTTTTACCTGCATAGTTGTGATTACAGGGACTCTGCATTCTTCCTGTATAGATATGGGCTCTTTAGGGGATGAGAGGGGGTAAAGTTAGCACTGAACCTATCTGGCAGGATGTTGGCAATATTAGTTAGTTCTGTAATTTTCTTGCCTTTGTGCTGTAACTCAGAGCAGATCTGGGTGTTGCCATTGAGATTCTTGACATAGCCATAGAATGCTTTGTGGTTGTCCTTGGAATTAGTGGCAATTTTGTTTTCGTAGCTAGCTTTGGAGGATCTTATAAGGGATCTCAGCTTCTTACTGAGGCTGACCAGGGAGCTCCTCCACTCATGGAATTTTACTCTCTTTTGCAACAGTTTCTTCCTTCTGTTGTACAATTTGTTTATGGCAGGGGACCACCAGATTGGCTTCCTTTTTTGGAGGATAGCGACTTCGTTCTATTTGGGATAGCACGATCCATGCACTCGTGTAAGTGCTTATAGAGTGCATTTGTGTAGGATTCAGCAGTTGTAACTGTATTGTCCATCTGCGTGGGTGTCATGAAGTTCACCACTTCTGCCTTAAGAAGCATGAAGTTGTCTTTGGAGAAATTTTTTACTGTGGTTTCCTTGATGGGGGGTGGGGGCGGGATGTGGATATCAAGGGTGATTAGCTTATGGTTGGATCTGACCAACGAGAAGTTGACTTCAGGTGTGGAACACCGGTCATTCATTTTGGTAATGACTAGGTCTAGGATATTGTTGCCCCTGGTGGGGGTGTGGATAAGTTGATCCAGGGCATTGGAGTTTATGAATTCCAGAAAGCGTTGAGCTAAGGAGTTGGTACACAAGTAGTTTTCCCAGTTAATGGTGGGGTAGTTGAAGTCGCCCATTATTAGGATGTTTGGTTGAACACTAATATTTTCCAGTACATCAAGAAAAGAGGAGTGGGAATCCTGGGGCATGGTGGGGGATCTGTAGCAAGCTACAATTTGGATTGCAGTTTTGCCCAGAGTTAGTGGCACTTGGATAACCTCGGATGCATTATGTTGAGCAACTAGCCTGGAGGTGTGGATATCCTTAATGAATATGGACACACCTCCGCCTTTGGTGTTTCGGTCCAGGTTACATGGCCAAAAAGTGTGGTATGAGTTATAGCCTGGTAGTGCAGGGGTGCTCTCTGGAGCCTTGAACCGGTCTCAGTCACTGCACAGATATCGATGTTCTCCATTTTAAGGAGTGCCTCGAGTGAGTGCATTTTGAGATTTAGACTTCTAGCATTGAGTAGCATTACCCTCAGTTTTTGCTTGCCTGTTCCTGTTATGGTGGTGAATTTGTTATTTGAACCTTGCCTAAAAAAGGCACTATAGGGGCAGCAAGAGATTTAGCCAGTATCCGGAATCCCAGGGGTGACAGGTGCAGGACATCTGTGGCAAAGCATTGTGGTCTGTCGACCATGTCATCCCAAGCAGACAGATACTGTATCCACTTAGAATGACACCAGAAGCTTAGCCAATTGTTGAAGTCAATCATTTTGTTCTTGCACTGCAATATCATTCTGGGTGATGGCAGAATGCTACTCAGGGCTAGGGTCATACCTGCCTGGGCTACAAGATCAGAGAGCTCTTCCATGTCTCTTTTCATGTAGTCCAGGGAGGTACGTCTCAGGTCATTCCCACCAACATGGACAATGACAGAGTCATATTTGTACTTGTTGTGGAGTGGCCTGAGTGTGTAGGTTATGTGGCGGATCCTGGCACCTGAGAGGAAGCTGACAGTAACCTTCTCCTTGTTTAGTCTGGTGAGTGGGACATCAGTGTGCCTGACTATAGAGTCACCTATGACTAATGTGTTGGGTACATTGTTTTGCCTTATTGGCTGTGGTTGAGTGGCACACTGAGTCTGTGGGCTATGTGTCATTTGGGTTGTGTTGGGGGATGGAGGTTGCTTGCGTTTCTGCGTTGGAGGTCTCTGTTGCTCAGACAGATTATTACTGAGAGCCTCCACAAATGTTTTTGTGTTACTATGTGTGGATTTTGGTGGTGTAGATTTAGTGACTATTATTTACTAACTTCCTTTGATGAAACGTTTCTAGACATATGAATTCTTTTCATTTAGATTTATAGCCCAGCTGATTCAACATTTTAAATCAATATTGTGTATAGACCAGGTATTTATTCTTTTGTTTGTTAACAGTTTTAAATTCCAAGACTCATAGGTGTGAGTCCCAGAAAATATAGGTTTAATGTGTGAAAATGGGAACCTTCACTAGGTATGAGACTGCTGCATTTTAAAGTATTCCCTTTTTCTCTGAATTTTGATAATCTCAGAGTTAATATATGCAAGTAGGTGGGGTACAGGGGATGCAACCCTCCACTACATTTGGAGTTACAGGGACACTTACACCCCTCCAAAAAGTAGCTTTATAGAGAGCAGTTATTTGTTGACATTCATGCTTCTATTGTAGTTTTATTTTCATAATTCTAGGACTCACAATTATGGGTCTTAGAGTTAGGATAGGGACCACCATTATTAAGTAAAATCTTCTCTGATGAGACCACATAAATACATTTTTGAATAGAAGGTATAACTTACTGTTTAGTTTGTTACCTTTGTCTCTACCGTACCAAAAGCTATTAAATAAGGTTCATTATATCTGCCTATTATACAAACATTTATTTTCCATGGTCCTCCCTTAACATCGATCATTAGACTAATCATATTCTTCTGATCTCTCATATAGACAGGACACTCCTCTTAAAAAGATAAAAAAGCAATCATTACCTACCTACATTTTGTAAAACTGAACCCCAGTAGAATACGTAGACTTATAAAGGTGTATATGTCAGACCTGGGCACCACCCCCTTTGATCTGTGCATTTCCCTCAATGATCTTTTAGTGTTTATTTCATTATAAAAGGAGAATTCCTTGCGCGTATATCATGGTCTCCATTTGTCTTGCTCCCTGGAAAGAAGGTGTGGCTTCCATTTCTTGTGCGACATCCAAGTGCATTTCTCAGAGGCCTACAACATCTACTCATATTTGATGCATTGGAAAACCCTATTACTTTCCCTGGAGTTTATTAATCCATAACTGCTCCACTAAAAGCACATCATCATCCTCTTCTGCATATTTATCACGGGCTAAAACCTGCATCTGCCCTCTACTATCTTCACTTTCAGGGAAGCCAGAACAGTCTCATATATTTTAACAATTATTTCAGTTTCCCTTACCAATAATGATCCTACAAAAATATCACTTTTCTTTTCACTAGCTATGAGTTATTTGATTTTAATATGGATTAACTCTAAATCCAAGCCATTAAAAGGCAATATCCATAACATGAACTTCAAATAACTGAAAACAGCAATCTCACAAACTGTGTATACAATAAATAAACAGTTTTTAAAATTCTTCTTTTTTGGGAACTAAAATTTAAAGCTTTTTTGTCATCCAAGGCATAGGAATAATCCTACAAATGCATTGTACGAGTAAGGACAGGTAACAGGCATCCTAGCACTTGTGCTTTTCTAATAGAAAACAGCAGGTACTTCTTCACAGGTCAACCTGCTCCCTCACACAGGTAATTAGAATTTAATGTTATTTTCCATCCTTAGTAAATCCACCCTGTACTTCATAAATATTGCAATGCAGTAGCAATGATATTAAAACCGTCATTTCCAGTAATTCATACTCTAGCATTAAGGTATGTTACACAATCTGCTACACTGTGTTATACTATGATTTGTGTTTTAACTGATGGATAGGAGGTAGATGCACATCTACAAACACGTGTTTCTTTAAGCAGGTCCCTGTTTACACAAGCCTTTTAATAATTCAGTAGGCTGCAGTATATATACTTTCTAAAGTTTAGCAATCTGACAATGTCACTGTAACGTGTAGTACTCAGATAATTTCATAATCTTACATGCCATAAGCACTGACTAAATTATTTACTTTATTATGTAAGCTACAGACATTAAAAATCAAATTGTAGTTTCTTCATATTCTAATGCTCCCATTATCCATATAAAATTTTTATATATATATATATATGTGTGTATAAGATAATCCATTCCACTTCTAATCTGAGCCCTTAGACATTACCAAAATGCATGTAAAGTGTTAAAACTTTGGCCATCTGATATCTCCATTAGAAATCATCTTGCTTTTTGCCATCCTCATAAAGATTTATCCAGACTGAGACACCAGCCCGGATATATTTTGATTTGTTCATTTCTTAATACCTAATACTGTTGCTCAAACGTCATGCCACTCATAATGTGTAACCATGACATCTTAAAGTAGTAACCATTTATCTAGTTGCCTTTTTTTTAAACACTAGTCCTCTTTTTTGATGGAACTTCTCTGCTTTATTATTAGCTCGTTAATACCTATGTGGTGTGGAATGTCTCACCTCCAGCAAACTTAACACATCTTGCCTTCCAGATAATTTCTAAACAAAACTTAAAAAGCATAAGATAAACAAATGTAAATACTTTGTGAACAATAAAAGCTATTAAAACTGTACAAATACTAATGTCATCAGTAAGAAGTATTTTACAGTGATAATAATCAGTGCATTAATAGTCTTTTCCAAAAATACTATATTATAATGCACTCAAACTCCAAATTATATTTCTCTAAACATTCCCAAGGAAATGTTCATATCTTGATTACTATACAACTAAGACATACATTGTTAGACCATTGTTGTGAACCAGACATAAGCTTTTGTGTGACAACAAGAAATTCCTCAATAAGTGCATACTATTGAGATATTTACAGAAATATGAAAACATATGTTTAATTGTATAATTAGCAACTTAACAGTTTAAGTATCAAAGACAATTTTCTTCAGCAATATCTAAGGTTTCATCTAATGTCATGCAACAGTTTGTAAGTCACTTGTTTTTTAAAGTATTAAGTACATATGGAAATATTGTTTATTTTCATAATTACTAACAAATAAGTAGTAATATTTCTAGTATAGTGTGATATAAACCAGCATTTTCAGTGAATTGTCTTGTCTCCCACACTGGTATCTTACACCACACTTCGCAATAACATGCAGGGCTCAGAGTTATGAAAATATGAATAATAAGTGGCAAACAAAGATTAATTTCTCTGCCGAACATCCTAGACTAAGTCTTAGTGTCATTTTGTTAAGAACTCCTTACCTTTTCTAATACTGCCTATTATTGGCTGGTAAGTCACTTAGTTAAATAATCCAAACCCAAAAAAATTCTGAATGCCATAAGGAGGTATGAGTTTCAACTGGAAGTATACAAAAAGGCATTTTACACTTGAATGAGTTAAAAGATTTATGGATTGTATTTAAATAACTGTCAACTGAAGATAAGTGAACCACTGATTTGAGAGTTGATTGATGCTCCTTGGATTCCACTGCATGTTCCCATTCAGTGATACTTACAGAAGGCCATCATATATGGTTATTGCTCTTTAAAACTATGACTGCACAAGGAAGAATTAGAAACCTTACCTCTGTACCAACTCTTCTTTGCTCAGCATACCTTTTTTTCCAAGTCATTATACAATCTACCGGGATAAAAGTTTCCATGCTAGCATCTTTAGCAAACCTGTTCCATCTTCATTACACATACATATTAGTTGTATGCATTGTGCTGAGTTTAATGCTAGTGACTAGGTGGGAAGGTATGAAAACTGCAGGCTATCTAGTACTATGATAAATAGGATATGCCTTATGTTTAATTTAAAAAAAATCATGGGTGTGGCATATTGAAGCAGTGTCCCATCTTTTTCACGTTGGCTTGTCACTACCCTAAAGATATGGAGGTCTGGTTTTACTTGAATATTTAATAATAACTTAAGAAGACATTTCCAGCCTTAATTCATGATCATTATTTTTGTAATAAGAAAAGCACAGTGGTCTGGCATCCATTTGAGGTTGCAGAGTGGAGGAAGATTCATTATAGCCTTGTGAGTGAATCTGTTCTCACCATAAAAAGGCATTAATGGTACATGATTGCCGCAGATCAAAGATATGAGGTGGCTGTTGGTCAAAGAAAAATCTGGAAGAAAAATCCTGGAAGTGAAATTTCAGGACTTATACATGTACTAAATTATGTGGCTGTTCCTCGTGAACTTTAATTAGTTCTTTTGTTCTTTATGTAAATCCAAAGTAATGCTTAAAAGGAAAGCGTCTTAAAAGATGTTAGTTGACATGATTCTGTCTTAAAGAGTATGTTTAATTCTGTATAGTGGAAAATTACTTATCCATTAATGTCGATGCGTTTGTTTTCATTTGCGTGCTTAGTACTGAGTTGGTCTACCTTTACTAAGCTCCTAGAGAACGACATTAGACTTCCATTATATTAAAACATGTAGGTCTACTCATTGCTTCCAAGTACTATAATTCTTGTTAATTTCTGTTTTTGATTACAGCTTTAACTTGTCTCAGATCAGGTAGCATGGTATAGACTCGGGAGGAAAGCTTGCTATGATATTCTTTTCGCAGTCATCCCAAAGCAGTAAATAATGAATATATCTCTGCAATATCATCAGTAACCTGAGGTGCACTGTCTGCACTTAGACAATTGTTTCCTAACTTTCAGTAAATGCAATAAGTACTTCTGACACCATGACTGTTTATATCTAGTACAGTGGTTAATTATTCTTCCTAAGCACATATTTCATCATGGGGCACTCTATAAACATTTAAGGTGCCTTTATGACTGTTCATTGCAACATTTCAAATATTTTGACACTGGGATTCTTAGAATATTTATATTTATTTCCTTAATCATTAATTTTACTTCTGTCACTAAACGTACTGCTTTATGCATTACTCCAAAACTGCACAATATGGCATCCAGAGCCATAACTAGGGCGGGGCAAAGCTATTAGGGAATGTGGTCAGTGAGTGCTGATGTTGTGGGAGGGCAGTCCAGCACTGATTTATGAAACTACAAGGCCTCACAACTTCACAAATGAATGCTGATGTGAGCACTGATGTGACTTAACTAATTTAGCAAGCTGCTTGTTACATTTGTAACAAGTAGTTTGATATATCCATTGCAGCAGATTTGTTTTTAACTTTGAGTTGAGGGGTACAGGTATGGGGAGCTGTACAGATTACCAGATGGTCAATCTGCAGTTCTGATCATTTCTGTTAATCATGCCAGTTATCTCCCAGCCACTGTGGCTGAATGTGCTTGCTTTATGAACTTTACCAAGGACAGAACTTGAAATATTGATATAAACTTTTTGCCCTTATACTCAAACAGTTATGATGAATGTATCCTACAGACTTTAGTCTAGATCTTGAAGGTATCCAAGAAGTGAATGAAGACTTGCCCTCATTGCTAGACAATGCCTTAAACAGGGGATCTGTCAATATTGCACATTTTACATCCATATCAAGCTTAAATGCAGCACTTATCTCTTTAATCATCAGTCTTCCTGAAAAACAAAAATTCTTTTTGCTGTCACTTGCAGCATGTACTGAATTGACAGTGTCATATTTATTTTGCATTTATTGTCTGGGCAAGTCCATCTGGGTCAAAGGCCCCTTTTCAGTAAAGGCCTGGGGAGGAACGCTCCAGTACATGCAGTACAACAAAACCTTTTAGATTATATAATATCAACAGTGTCATGCAGAATGCAATTAAAATTCTTTTCACAATGAAAAAATAGATAAGATAATAACTATACATATAGCAGTAACGGTACCTATACTAATTATACTCTATAAAAATGCAATGAAATAACTATGCAGTAGGACAGATGTCAGAATACAGAGTACTGCATTATTTCGAAAGGGTGGAAAGCAATGGGGTGATTTAATTATGAGATATAAATTAAATGAGTGGTAAAAGAATTAGGAGAGGAATAACAAGAAGGTGGGGGTGGGTGAAGACAGAATGATAGTTGGTAACAGAGCAGAGGAGAGCAGAGGTGTAGCAGAAGAGGAAGAGGCAATGATTTTATACTTATCATGGAGATATACAGCTACAGAGCCAGGATGTTGAGAGGTGTTTTCTTAGATGTGTTTTGAATGCAATGCCTGATGATTTTTCAAGAAGCCTGGGAACATGTGGGAGGATATTCAAAAGGGTGGCAACAGAGTTTGACTATAAGGAGGTTTCCAATGAATTTTGGGCTTTAGTGATGGAGAGGAGGAATTTGTCCTTAGAGTGATGAGTTTTGGTAGGGTGGTTGTCTTGGAGCATGTCTTTTAGTGCCAGATACTTATCAGTGTGGTATATTAGAGTCTGAGCTAGTAGTAGCTGACTGCAGTGGGGGTGATGTGGGAGTTAAGAACAGTTTAGTTGTTTAAGGGCAGAAGAGTGATGAGTTCTAAACTGGAAGTTGGCAGCAATGTGAGCTGCTTTATTGTAGGATTGTTCCAGCTTTATTTGAGTGGATGTTTGTAGGTTAATAAAGAGTAGAGAGGCATGCAGTAGGGTTGGTAGGAGGTACGCTTTAGTTATAGTTTATTAAGTAGAGCTTTGTTCTATACAAGAAGCTGAGCTTTTGGTGGGTTATTAATAACAGTTTGAAAGTAAAGGTCAAATTTCAAGTTGCCATTAATTGTGACTCCAAAGAGCTTGGTGTTAGGGGACCTGTTCAATCAGGGCATTATTTAATGAAGTGATTTTGGCAAGTGTTTTGATTTGGGAGAGTATTGTTTGGTTGAAAAGTAGTAATTTCATTTTTGGGGGGTTAAGAAGTTGTTATAAGTTGTCTAGCCATGATTTTCTAGACATAAATGATTTTTGAGCAATTTCTTAAAATTTTTGTAGGTGAGGGGCTGTACAGATGAGTGTAGAGTCATCTACATATTGTACAAAAGTGGCATGTTTGGAAGCAGTGTGTAGAACATTTATATAAATATGTTAAACAGGAGGGAGTCCAAATAATGAAACCTTTGACACTCCTACAGTAATGGGTAGAAATGATAAGTATTCTTGATGCCATTTCACTGCTTGGAATACATCTGCTGTGTAGCTGTAAAATCAGGAGAGGGAGGAGGAGAGAGACCTAAGGAGGGGAGTTTTAGGGATAAGGACAGCACTAGGTTTTCTGTATTTCTGTTTATATTAATGGTATCAGAAAAGTGAAGTAGGACAATAGTGCTGCTACAGTTGGAATAAAACCATATTGTGTGGGGGAGAGAAGATTGTTTATGGTAAGGTGTTGAAGTAATTAGGAATGGATACGCTTTTCTAATATTTTATATAATGATGACAGGATGGCTATTGGTCTGAAGCTGAAACAGTCAGCAGAGGGTCCTCATTTATGAAGAGGAAGCATGTATGCCTTCTTCCAAATGGCTGGAACATGAGATTCTAAACTGGATCTGTTAATTAGTATAGAATGGATATGACAGAGCTTCAGCTGCAGTTTCTAGTACCGACCAGCATCTCTCTGCCCCAAACCATAACATGCATCTTACCTAAAAAAAAAAAAGAAATCATAACACTATCACTAGTCAGATAGGCTATTTGTGCTGAATGTGTCATAGGTTAGTACATCAGAAAAGGACATTTGATTCTTTTTTTGATGTACTGTGTATCACTGTGTAGTGCTTTTGATATTATGAATAATCAACTTGTCTTTGTTGATGTATTTTGTGTAGATCAGTTAACATGTCAGCCATTCAACGTATAAAAAAGCACATGCATTACACACATGTACACACACACACACACACACACACACACACACACACACACACACACACACACACACACACACACGCACACACACACACACATACACACACATATATATATATATATATATATATATATATAGAGAGAGAGAGAGAGAGGGAGGGAGGGAGATGATTGTGTGAGATAACTTTCCTTTTGTTTACAGTAGGCTTGGACATTGTTTTTAAGATAGAAAACTTTTTTCTCTCTCTCCCTTCTTAAGGTTGAAAGTATTAAATACCTCAATCATTTCCTGGCCTGATATATGAAGGAACATTGTTTAATGTGTTTTCTCTAGCTTTTTGGCACATGACTCACAGTAAAATACATCTCATATCTTTGAACCAGAGTTTCCAATTCGGCAAGAATTTTCCAATGAGCTTCAAAGATGTTGTTGGTTGCAGAGTACCTGTTTGAGCCAAATATTGATGAAGTGCAGCTAATGAATTGGTGTTTCAGTGGAAAATGAGAATATGAAATATACAAGGACATAAAATAGTGTTTAATACTGTAATGTTTATGGCTGGATTCTTCAAAACTGAAGTTATTTTTACATTAAAATGCGAAAACATAACTTCAATTGAGTCTTCTTCTTTGAAAAATGAAAGTGAGGCTGAGGATCTTCCATTGATAAAAATAAATAAGACTAATCTGTTACTACACATGCATCCATCTGTGTCAACCTTTTAAAAAATCCAGACAAAGCAAAAAATAACGAGGAAACAAAAGCCCAAAAATAGGGACAGATTTTAAATACTGCTCTTATAAACTTAGAAAGCTATCAGAATAACAAGCTTTGCATCAGCATGCATTTTCTGAAGGATCTGAAGTCTGAAACTCAAATGTATGTCATTATTTTGTGACTTCAGTCCTCAGTGACTTGCTGGTAAAGTACACATTTTATAAGAAACAGACCACAAAAATGAGAAAAATATCTGGATATTCCACAAAAATTTTGACAGTTGAGGGGTATGGGATGCATATAACATGACTGAAATTCCAAAAGAATGCAGAAGGTTAAGAAATTAGGGCAACCTACTCAGACCTTAAGTCAAATGAAAATACATTAATCAATACAAATTATTTCCAACACTATGCTCTTGAGTTTCAAACACAGTGTCATATATGTATGCATGCTGATAACTGCCCAAAGTCAAGCAGTCAAATGGCACTCTAACCCCTTTAGCCATGACTCCCATTTAATGATTAAATAATTATTTACTTACTTCACATATAACTGTACTTGTCACACCTATCATAATGGGTTCCTTGTCAAAATGTTCCAGTACACTAATATTCTAGGACCCCATGTAATGTGCTGATACTTATCTAAAGTTTCATTTGAAGTACCTATCTGAAATTTGGCCATATCTGTAAAACAAAAGTATTCCTTTCTTCCTTTCTTTCTTTCTTTCTTTCTTTCTTTCTTTCTTTCTTTCTTCCCCTGCAGTTTACCTTCTGTCTTTCTCCTAATAATACTTGATCAGCTTCTGGGACTTTCTCCGCTCCCTTTATATTTGGCATTCAGGTTTGTTTGTACCTCTCAACCTCTTAGCTGAAGAAATCTGGACAAAGCCTAAAATAATGGGGGACAAAGGCCCAAAAATAGAGACATATTTTAAATATTGCTCTTATAACCTTAGAAAGTTGCTAGAATAACAGGAGGTGCATTAACATGCATTTCCTGAAGGCTAAGAAGTCTGAAACTCAATTGCATGTCATTATTTAGTGAACTCAGTCATCTGTAATTTGCTAGAAAGCCACACATTTTATGAGAAACAGAACTGTGGGTCTGTCATACTTTTCCTAAGGCAACCTTTATATTAAGTATGGCTTTTTTAACTCCCTAATTAATTTTAATAACCACCATTCACGCAGGTAATAATGTCCTGTATACTCTTTTTAAAATCAGCATTTAACTTATTTGCTTTCTCTAATTAAAGCTGTGGCCACCAAGCATGCATATTTTGATCTATCATAAAACATGGCATAAAACTCCTGTAGCTGTTAACCGATTGAGCATTTTCATCCCATTAATTAAGACTTCTTTAGAATGAGCAGTACATGTAAATTCACGTGTTGTATATATCGATACACCTTATTATGGTAGCTGCCCCTTTACTCACCCTAGGTACAGCACTGTTGTTAACTGCAGCACCTCCCAAAGACATTGGATTGTGCAGAGTACTTAACTTACACTGATACCTAACATCTGTTATCCAGAATTGAGCACTGATCCACCTAGACCATTTTCAACCTCATTACAGCAGACATGCAAGCAAAGAAATAATAAAATGTAATTAATGTCACTGCAACCATAGTAATGTAAAAGCATGCATTCATGGAGGTATATGGTCAGGATGGTATATAGCAGCAGTGACCACAATCATAAGCAGACATGATACAGTAGGCGAAAACAGTACTTCTGTGATGTCATTATGTAATCAAATGTTTTTGAATTAAATATTATACAAAGAACAAAGTATTTACACTATGTACAATTGTTGGGCATGGGATGTCAAGGAGAGTAAGGCATAAGTCAAACAAAGAGATAAAGGGAAAGAAGGGGACAGAGAAAGTGAGAAAAAATATGCGTGCATGTGTGTGTGTGTGTGTGTGTGTGTGTGTGTGTGTGTGTGTGTGTGTGTGTGTTTTGTGAGGAGTGTCCTGTTATCTCCTACCCATGTTCAGGATACCCATGCAGTGCTACAAGAGTCTGAAGACATGTTTATGGTTAATCAAGGGTGCTTCTGCCTCATGAAACACCATGTAGACACAGGCCCTCAGTCGCCCATAAAAACAGATGGCTTATAGTCTGCCTGACCCTGCGAGAGGAATTACATGAGATGTTGGATCTGGGAGTAATTTGAGTGCAATAGTTTACTTACATTTTAACATGTCTTAAAAATTTAAGCTTATAAATAACCATATATGTTTTTTATTTTTAATACACAGCTTATATTCCTGATACCTAGTCAGAAATAGTCTTCACTCCAGGAAGCTAGCAATTAGAGGGAAGGTTAAGATGGTAGATCGGACGGGGGGGGTCAGCTGAGGGGCCCCAAAAATGGTCCAGATCAGGCCCCACAGTTGTTAAGGCTATCCCTGATGTGATAACATATATTGTTTAAAAGGATACAATTGTTTTAATTTGCTTTATGGTTCAAATGCTAGTCACCTTATTGCAGTTTCAATTTTTTTTTTTTATACATTTTGGTCTATTACTACAGTTTATTTTCATATACAATACTGCATATAATTATCTCAATCTTTCTTAATCTCTCCACTTTATATTCTACTAGCTTAATGCTTCAGACCCTTCTTTAAGCTCCTCCCTCAAGTCTGTCAAAGAACCAATTGAGCCATAAATCCAGATTCATGTGTCACTGCCTTTCTGCTTCAAAAATTAAAAGATATATAATCATGTTCTATCCAATCACACCTTAAACTAATTTCCCCTTTTCTCAGTCCCTCATTTGCCCCATCTTCTAAGATTTCTATTAACTTCCCCCCAAAAAAACAAAAAATCAAGTAAAAGAAACTTAAAATTCTTTAATGTATTTACTCTGTATGCTCAATGCATACAAGCTCACATCATGCTATTTCAGTCACAAGGGCTTGCAAATGAAAATCCAAGTTTATGCATTCTCATGTTATTCAAGTTCATCACCCTGCAAGAGTGATATAAAAAAAAAATGCAGGTAGCAATCTCCCTGCACCCCTTTTCTTAATCCCCCTGCACCCCTTTTCTTTGGTATTCTCATGCTTGCTGTACCTCTAAGAAAGAATAGTCTTTGACAGGATAACTCCTATTTACTCTTTCTCTAGTAGGAGCACCAGTCCCGGAACTTCACTTCTAACTCACTCCCTCCAGTGGAGCTCTTTTGAGTTTGTACTCTTCACTCCCAGTGGGCGTGGCCTGAATCTTTTAAAACAATGAAGTTATCACCTCGCAGTTAAAAATAATGTTCATATCTCTAGAACCACGAATGTTACTAGAAAATTTTTAATGGCAGACTATTCAGCACAAGTAAGTTTTACAATGCTTGGACTCATTCAGTTCTAGGTTTTAAACTGTGTTTTGTAAATGACAGTAACCACAGTAAATGTGAATTTTGAATGGTGCATTAACAGCTTATTATTAATATCTCAGTAACCATTCAAGCAACATGCATATTACTAGCAGCATATTCTTCATACAGCTGTGAGTTTTCACATGAGGCTAAGCAGCTCTGTCTGTCATTTTGTGAGATTTAGAGAAATATAAAAAATATTACAATACGTTGTCACCTCACAGTAAGACGCTATACTGTTCGATTCTCAGCTAGAGCATCTTCTGTGTGAAGACATGCGTGAATGGGTGTACCTTCATTGAAGGTTGTGCGTCAGAGCTGGCAACTCGGCATGTAAAAATATACTGCCAATCATTAGAGGACCGGAGTTCCGCTGTGGCGACCCCTAACCGGGAAAATCCAAAAGACACAACAACAACAAATAAAAAATAAGTCAAATATCAATAGAGTTGTGTTTGCCATTGTGTAAGCTTTAAGATGAAGTCTTCTAATATCCTGTATGTGACATAGTTTTGGAATTATTAATGCAAATATGAACAAGCAATATATGATGCCTAGAAGCGTCAGTAGAGTGTAACGACAGAAATGCATGAAGACATCATTATGAGCTAATGTTCAGAAAGCATTTGAGTCCTCTTGTCACTGATTATAATTTAACTTTTAATGTCTAGCCTGAAGCCGCAGTGGTGCAGCGGTAGCGTTGTTGCCTCACAGCAAGAGGTTCTCCCATTCGATTCTCAGCTGGAGCGCCTTCTGTGTGGAGTCTGCATGTCCTCCCCACAGTCGAGTGGCGTTCGAAAGACATGCGTAGAATGGGCGTGCCTTCATTGAAGGTTGGGCGTCGAGCGGGCACCTCAGCACCCGTAAAAAAATCTGCTGCCAATCATTAGCAGACCGGAGTTCCACTGTGGTGACCCCTAACTGGGAAAAGAAGAACAACAACAATGTCTAGCCTTCTGTGGGCATATTTGGTTAATCCATAACAGAAGTAGAACAACAAATCACATTTCAGTGCCCCTTAAGTCATTTTAAAGCATTTACTGCTCTGATCCTTTTCTTTCTTTTTTCTTTCTTTCAATGTTTTGGTGAGATGCTCCCACTCACATTGCTTCCCATGTGAGAGTTTCTGGTGCTCCCCACCTTTAGCAAAGGGACTTCTTAAATGATTCCTTTAATACCTGACTAATGTATGCAAGTTTTGGCTTGTCATTGGTGATGTTTCATAGCTTCTGTCTCTTTTACAAAGACCTTTATTTCTCTTTAAAAGCATTTTTGCCATGTCTGCAGTTGTACAACAGCAGATTGAGCACATCATGGTGCATGGTTCCTCATAACACACCTATGAAAGCTGAGGTTTGCAATTGGGGGGGGGGGGTTGTGTCTTCACCTGGTCTAAATTCTCAAGCTATAAGTGATGTAGTGAATACCCAGAAGTCTTCCTGACAGTAAAAAGAGCAGGACACCTGCTGTCTCATCTTTCCACTCCCTGATGGGCAGGAAAATCAGAAGATGATTTGGTAAAGAAGATTTGAGAGAGAGGAAGAAGTCAAGAGGAAATGAAAATGTCCAGTCAAGGGTTAGAGGTGTTATGTGAGACAGTACCTATGAAAGTCAAGCATGACTGCTGAAGAAGATAGGAGAGTGGCACTGAATCGAGAGAGGTAGTGACAACTGATGTGATAACCCAGTGTTTAGGCCCAAAATATGTCTAGGAACACTGCCTCATTGAACTCTGGGTCATAAACACTACCTCCCATTCAATAATCAAAATTAGATTTAAAACTTTTGATATCCCGAGATAACCTGATATAAATAAGAATACAATTCCAAAGGCTTGGGATTGCTTGAGTAATAGAATTATATCTCAAAGGTGTTCTACACATTGGAATAATAAAAATTATATTATCGTGCATATGTACTTTGATATTGTTAGAAAAGGAAATATTTATAAATTATTTGCAACATTTGTCTGTGAAATATTGTATTAGCAGTAATAGCTTTACTGTGGTAAATCTAAAGTGAAGGGAATATAAGCTTAAAGTATGGCATCTTTCCAGATAGGTAAGATGTTTTACTGAATAAATCCCTTTTTCTGAATTTCCACTGAAAAGACTCAAGCAAATTAAACTGTTTCCTATTATATGAACAAATCATATTATTATATTCCAGAATGGGATGAATGTACATAATATATAAATGTACTAAACTAAATTAATCTTTTAAAAATAGTGATTTAAATATTCATTTCATTAAGTTTCTTAACACTGGAGGCCTAAGATAAAAATGAAAAAATGAAAATAAATAAGAATACTCAAATCTTTGTATCTAGTTGTTTTATGTGAAGTTACTTAATTTAATCTTAATGTTGGTGTAAGTGTTGACCTAAAAATACATAACCTCACAATTATCAGTACTAAAGTTCAAATTTACTTCCCTAGCCCAAGTACAAAATTGAATGAAAAATTTGTAATTTGTAATCATGTCCCTTGTCAATCCAAAATAAATCATGTTTTACAATCACCCACATATTTTGCTTGCCAGCAGTGATAGTTAACAGGGCTTTTTAAAAATACTAAATTAAATAGTAAGGGATTCAACACTGAACTCTGTGGCATACTAAATTAATTGGAAGATATTCAAAATGGTGTTGTCTTGTGTATGGGTGTGTGCATGTTTGTGTATGTGTGTGTGTGTATTTTCTTTCAATATAAATACTAATCATTGTTAGAAAAACACAAATAGTGTAAGATATATAAAAAACTCCTCTCTAATATAAATATATATTATATAAAGTTAAAAAAACTGTTATTATACACAGTAGTTATATTATGGTTCTTTACTTATTTTAAATAGATTTAATGCATGTGTTACTGATTATTTATTTTAATTATGCATTAATTGAAATTTATTTGTTCGTTAATTGTATATTGGAGGGGAATTGATTCAATGAAAAAGTATTATGGGCTGTCTTGGATTGTATTTAAATAACAGGAAATGATGGCATCTTTGTCAGAGGAATTTTGGTATAGCCAAACGAAAGTGCTTACTTCAAGTACAATAAATTGTGGCTTTCATCTTTGCCTGTCCGGATTCCTTTTTTGGTTAATTGGGTTCATGGCGCTCTTATTGTGTTGGTGGTATAATTAGCTAACCCTAATTTATCACTTTTCTTACATATTGGTAGAATTCCTGTTTTTTTTTCCCAAGTTTGGGGAACAACACAAGTTCATAACAGTGTATTGTGAATAAAATATAATACAGCTGAATGATTATCTGTTATCCCATGTATTAACATTGCGTGTATTTTATCTGGTCCCACTGAAGTTTTAGTACCTGTTTTACACAAAGCTGCAGTAATTAAATCAATAGTTATAGCTGGACAATTAATATTTAATGTAGTCGTTAACTTTGGCAGACAAAAGTTATGTATACTGAGAAAAAAATATTAAACTTTTGTGGTATCTTCTGTGGCTCAAAACTATGTTACTGTTAATAGAAATAGATGGCATAAAGTTGTGTAGAAAAATGGAAAAGAGGTGATGGTGATGATACGATTCTGCATGGGTGAGGTTCTACATTCTCCTGTAATAGATTCAACTATATTCACTAGTTTGGCACAGAACTTTATTATGTATTTATTTATTTATCTTTGTTTACAAGGAAACGTCCATCTGGGATAAAATCCTTTCTTTTTTCAGCAGAGGCCCAGGGAGAAAAGATGTATATTTAACACTAGTTCGGACATATACATAAACTCTGGTTACATAGTATCAGAAGGAATAGAAAATATACACAGTAAAAATCAAAACTGAAGAACTCATTGAAGGCAGTAGAGAGGGACATCACAGTGGTCAAAGCATATGGCTGGAAAGTTGGAGGTACTGGTTTAATTCAATGTGTAAAACATATTAAACCTCTTAGAGCAAGAATCTAGGAGAAAGCCAAAAAGAATGAGGGGAAAGGCTTAAAAGTAAAGACACACTGTAAAAATTACTCTTAGCAAGTTGCTAGAATGGCAGGTTTTGCATTAACATGCATATTTGGAAGGATATGAAGTCTGAGGCTAAAATGTTTGTCATTATTTTGTGACTGCAGTCTTCAATAATTTGCCAGAAAGCCATACAATTTACAGGGAACAGACCAAAAATATGAGGCAAAAATCTGGACATTCTGCAAACCTCTGGACAGTTGACAGACATGTGGTAGGCTTAATCAAGTTACTTATTTACTATGTCGGAAAAGAGGCATTTGGTCTTAGTAGAGGAACTATAGTTCATGCAATAATGGAAGACCATTTGTTTTTGTTTTACCTACAAGCAGATGAAGAGACTTTTTTCAGCTCAGTGTTTACCACAAATGTGAGTTTGGAAATATTGAGTTAAAAAAATGCAAAAAACAGTAAAAAAATATATTTTACAGGAGGGCAAGCCCCCCCCCCCCCCACACACACACAGACACACACACACACTCCTGATGTGGAAGGGCAAGTCTGCCACACCCCAAAAATTGTATATATCAACTCCACAGTGGAGAAAAAGGGAAAAGCCCAAGTAAATGCATTGCCAGATCACACAGTGCGATACACTGCAATGAAACTCACCACCATGTAAAATCTTTGTAATGAAGCCACATGATCCAAGATTCAGAGAAGACTCACAGGTATGCCTTTTAATTTCCTATAAACTTATATGTCTAGGAATTTAGGGCACAGGATTAAGGCAGTTGGCTGCTAATGAGCATTATCCTGTAGTTGTGGGTTTCATTCAGTCAGTCTCCATTTCTCTACTGTATGATTCTGAGCAACTCCATTAACTAGAGTGTGTTCCAAGGGTTGCCCCAGAAAAGATACTCTTATGACTAGTGTCTTTAACTAGTTAATATCAACAAACAAATAGTAACAGCAAGTAAACAACAATAAAAACAAAATGCTGAATCTAGTTTTCTGTCTATTGTTGCATTATAGGTGAACATGTGGATGCAGTTAACCACCATGTAGTGAGATGTGTAAGCCTGCTTGTGAGGTATGCGATCTAATTTTGTAAATAAATCAGCTTAATTGTGAATAAGGCAATGTGCAGTCAGAAAGGATACCCGCAGTCTTGGAGTGCAGTATATGTCAATTAATAGGACCACAACACAGGAGGAAAGATGTAATTAGTCATCAGAAATCACAGCCTTGAATATATCTCAGATAATTAACAATGAGCATTGTCATAATGAAGGAAACTGCTGCAAAAAGCCCAAAATGTGCTTAAACGTGCAGGCAGAGGTATAAATTCTTGAATTCAGAAGGTATCATGCCTTTTATTACCCATAGGGAGAGTGCACTTGAATATTATGTCTAATTTTATGAACACTTCCCTAAGCTGTACAAAAAAAGAGAGGATAACAAACACTAAATACTACTGGGGCAGGTTGCATGCACTTGACATATACATTCCTGAAGAAAGACTGGAGAAAAAGGTCATGTTTAAGGTCTAACAGTGTTTCCTGGAACAGAAAAAAGAGCAGAACTGAGCCAGGACTGAAGCTGATTGGTAAAGTTAGTATTCCTGGAACTACGGCTACTGTAACATTTTCTACTGGACATGCAGTGTTAATGTGGAAACATCTTCTGTGGGGGGATGTAGTGCACAGGGCATATGTCATAAAAGATGACATATAGGTCAAGAAAGGGGAGTAGAGGGGACAGTACAACAGAGGTTGCTCAATAACATCAAACTCTGTTTCTTTGGATTACCCTTTAAAAGTTATTTGTGAGAAAATAAGTTGATATAATGTGGGAAACAAAATATTTATTCTAAAATAAGGGTAAGTGTCGTTCTGGTATATAACCCCCAGAACTGTACACAAAAGGTAAAGATAATACAGTCTGGGGAAGGCATACCTCACAACTACTTAGTACAAGAATTCTGGACAAAGACAAAGACACAAAGAATGGGGACTTTCCCAGTTGTTTTTACCACTGCACTTTGCTGTATGAGTGTGGAGCAGTCTTACTTCATATAATGGTATATACTGGGGTGCTAACATGACTGTAAACCAGTAAAGGATGAAAGAACATCTGTTTTTGAAATAACATGCTTTTTCTGAAAGATATAAAATCGGAAACTCGAACGTCAGTAATTATTTAATGACTTAAGTGGACAGTACAGTGGCACAGCAGATAGCATTGTCACTTCACAGTAAGAGGTTCAGGGGCTCGATTTTCAGCTGGAGTTCCCTTCTGCATAGAGTGTGCATGTCCTCCCTGTGTTCATCTGGGTTTCCTCCCACATTCCAAAGACATATAGTAGCTGGATTGGACATTCTAAATTTGCTGTAGGTGTGAGTATGTACATGAGTGTGTGGTGTAGAAAAAAACTACCGCGGCAGGTCTAGCCACCTTGCGATGTAAAAACTTTAGCTCTGGATTACTGGCACATTTGAAGTGACACCCCAAACCCTTGTGCAAACAAAAATGGGAAAAAGGGGCTGTGGATGGATTTAATGACTTAAATTCTCGATGATATGCCAGAAACCCCAAATTCTGGACAATTGAGAGGTATGGGGGGTGAGGGGACGATGGAGGGGAGAGACAAAAACTTCAAAATATACTGCAGTGAGATTTAAAATCCTATCATATTTAATAGTATATTTCTGTCCTTTAAAGAAAATAAGATCTAGCTTGTTAATACTGATTATACAAGAACAGCTCATTACCATTCAAAAACAGCCACTCTGATTGGACTGCCCGACCCATGTGCCTATTGTAAATCAAGCATATACCAAAAGAAAAAAGTCCAGTTACTGAAGTACCATTGAGCAGCTAGACTTTCTATTGGTACATGTTGAGGACAGAGCAAGAGAGTAAGAAAAATTAAGTATGTTCTGCAAATCTAGTGAAACAGAAATATACCATAGGTTCATAGGTTCATAGGTTGGTATTAGGCTATCGGCCCTAGGGCCTATGCAACCCTAGCCATAACAATTCCCTGGCTATTTCTTCCCACAATATTTACTTCCCTTACCAGATTTTCTTTGTTTTTATACACTGCCCCTCATAAAACCCTACTTTTTAATAGTTAGAAAATGAGATTCTGTTTTCTCTTTCACTTCTGCACTGCACTGATGCACTGCGAAGCATGGGAACGTAAGTCCAGTACGCATGCACAACATGTTGGTTTTCAGAGATTCAAAAGATTCAAAAGAACCTTTATTGTCATTTAGGAAACACAAGTGCTACCTAAATGAAATTTTGAGTGTCAGCTCTTTTACAGGATAAAAAAAAAAAAAAAAAAAAACAAGCACAAAAAGACAAGACATGATATGTATTAAAGAATAAACAATAGCTATAGTACAAAAGTATATATCTAGGAATCTGACGCACATGCTTGTACACTATTTATATGTACTGGACAACACTGACAACTAGATGATTAACACATGAAAGGAGAAGTACACTATGCACAGAGGTGAGACTGAGTGATATTGAACATAAGGAAGTGATTGAAATTGCATTAGAATGAGAATGTATTAATTTTAGTATGCAATAAATAAACAGAATTACTGCATAGAAAAGGGAAAAGGATGAGAGTGTAACAATCTATTCTAGTTTTAATGCATCCAGATTTATGTCTGCATTAATGAGCCTTATTGCATTTGGATAAAAACTGTTCATATATCTGGAGGTCCTGCAGTGGATACTCAGGAACCTTCTACCAGAAGCAAGTTTAGTGAACCAACCATATGGTGGATGAAAAGTGTCACTCAGTATTTTGTGGGACCTCTTTACATCTCATTTCAAAGAGCTCCTGTAAGGTAGGAAGACTAGAGCCCACGATCTTTTCTGCTGTTCTTTTTATTCTTTGCAGCTTCTTCCTTTCGGCCATTGTGCTGTTACAGAACCATAGAGTGCAGTTGCTGAATGCTCTCGATGGCTCCTCTGTAGAAGGTATTTAGAGCATTCATAGAGAGCTTTGCTTTTCTAAACATTCTTAGGAAGTGTAGTCACTGGTGGGCTTTTTTAATTATCTGGCCTGTGTCTGTACTCCAAGAAATATCCTCTGAAATATGTACCCCCAGGACCTTTGTAGTTTGGACTCGCTCCACTTCTTCTCCATTGATCTTGAGGGGCAGATGCATGGCAGAGCTTTTTCTGAAGTCAATAATGATTTCTTTCATTTTCTCGATGTTCAGGTCCAAATTGTTGTTATTGCACCATTCAAACAGGGAGTTGACCTCGGTCCTATACCCACTCTCATCATCACCACTGTGATGTCATCTGTGACTTTGATGATGTGGTTGTTGCTAGCTTTCACAGAGCAGTCATGGGTAAGGACTGTGAGCAGTAGAGGACTCAGCACACAACCCTTGGGTACTCTGGTATTAATTGTAATACTCCATAAAGTGTAGTTACCAGCACAGGTCCTTTGTGGTCTTCCAGTCTGGAAATTGAGGATCCAGTTTCACAGCCCTTTATTTATGCCAAGGTTGATTAGCTTTTTTATGAATTGGATTGGAATTACCGTATTAAATGCTGAACTGAAATCTATGAACAACTGCTTGGCATAGTTGTTCTTCTCTTCAAAATGCTCCAGTGTGAGGTGAAGTGCCACCGAGATGGCATCAGCAGTTGATCTGTTTACCCGGGAGGCAAACTGCAGCAGGTCAAAGGATTGGGGTAGTACTGTAGTCAAATGGCTTTTAACAAGTCTTTCAAAACATTTCATTACATTTGATGTAAGGGTCACCGGCCTGTAATCATTTAGGCAGGTGGATTTAGCTTTTTTGGGCACAGAGATTATGTTGGTAACTTTGAAACATGCTGATACTTTTTCTTGGACAAGTGAGGTATTGAAGATGTCTGTCAGGACTATGCTGAGTTGGTCTGCACAACCTTTCAAGACTTTCCTCAGAATGTTATCAGGGCCAGCAGACTTCCTGGGGTTCACTTTCCTCAGTTGCTTCCTTACATCCACAGCACTGAAGTTGTGTACTGCCTCCTTTTGGTCACTGAGAAGCTTTACAGCATCCAGGTTGTTTTTCTCTTCAAAACTGCAATAAAATGTGTTTAAACTGTCCAGAAATTCAGTGCTATCATCGCACTGAGCTGACTTGGTTTTGTAGTCAGTTAGCTGTTGAATACCATGCCACAGGCGTCTTGAGTCTTTTGCATCCTCGAAGCATCATTGTATCCTCTTTCCATACTTCCTCTTGGCCTCCTTGATACCCTTTTTTAGATTAGTCCTTGCCACACTTGGAGCCTTCTTATCCTTTGCCCTGAAAGCACTTTTTCTGGCCCTCAGCAACTTGTACACCTTGCTGTTTAGCATGGTTTTTGGTTGGCTCTTACTTTAATATTTTTGATGTTCATTACATCCTCCATGCATTTGGATATGTAAGCCATAGTTGTCTCAGTATATTCATCTATGCTCGCCAGATTGTTCACCGTTGCTGCCTGCCTGAAGATATCCCAGTTTGTAGTATCAAACTAGCCCCTGAGACTTTCCATGGCTCCTTCATACCAGACCCTGATTTGTTTCACAGTGAGCTTATCTCTGATCAAGAGGAGTTTGCAAACTGGTATTAGTTTTATGGAGATGTGATTAGAGTCATCCAGGTTTGGATGCTGTACAGCTCTGTATGCCACTTTTATGTTAGTGTAAGCCTTGTCCACAGTATTTGCTCCCCTTGTGAGAAAATCCACAATTTGGTAGTAATTGGGTAGCACCTGCCTGAGATCTGCTTTGTTGAAGTCATCAGCTATCATAAATCCACAGTCAGAATTCTTGCATTGCAGCTCAAATATAGTATCATGCAGTATTTTCAGTGCTTCAGTGATGTTAGCACTCGGTGGCATATATACAGCTGTTACATAGACACCATTTAGTTCTCTAGGAACATAAAAAGGTTTGCATTTCAATTTCTGAAGTTACACATTTACAGAGCAATGTTCATTCACAATGTTACAGTTTTTGCTCACACAAATGCACACTCCACATCCCTTAGCTTTTCCATATAGAGCTAGGTTCCTATTTAGTGTTGCTACCTATCTGTTTTTTTTTTCCGGACTATCCTGAAATCAATCCGATTGTCTGGTAGTCTGGAAAACACTGTACAAATTCTGGTATTCTGTTTCAAAAAAGAAACAAGAGTATCGGACTTTGTTAAATTGGCACAATCAGAAAAAAGGGGCATTCCCTCATGTGGCGCTGCAAAGACGTCATGAAATGGGTGGAATGTGGGTTTTAGCCACGACAAAAGGTAGCAACCCTATTCTTATCAGATCTGAACAAAGAGAAACCATTAAGGCTTACAGCCCTGTCACTCATCCTATTATTTAACCAAGTCTCTGTGAAGATTAAAAGACAGGAATTCCTCACCATGTTTGTGGTGTTGACCTCAAGCCTGAGAAAGTCCATCTTGTTGTCTAATGAGCATACATTTGCTAACAGAACAGAGCAGCAGGCCTGTGAGGGTTTGTTTTCAGTCTGGCAGCAATACCAGCTCTGCAGCCTCTTTTCCTGATTCCCTTGCATCTCTTCCTTTTGGGTCTCATCCTGACTGTTCCAAAACCTTCCATTTCCTGATTTAGGTACTTTGAAGCTTGTTTGGTTAAGATGCTGAGTTCCAGCCGTTCTGTGAGTATTTTAGGCCCCAGAAGATCCATAGTATGCAGGGAATCCAGACAGAATGGCAGCACAATCAAATACTTGATTTCCAGAAGTTTCTTTCTACTGTAAGTTGCTGTAACATCATTTAAATGACTGGAAAATGTTTTTCTCATTTTTTGAGGCACATAAGCATTTCCTGGGCACCGCCTTTTTTTTTTTTTTTTTTTTTTTTTTTTAAGGTATAGGGAAGACAAGAAGACTGTAGTGCCCTTATACAAATACATTGTTTAAGAAGGTAAGCAATTTTTCTTTTTTAAATAATGTAATTATATAATAGCCCTCATGATCAAATCACACCAACCTTGGGTAAATCCTGATATACCCACACATAGTCATGGATTATTGCTTAATTACACACTACCCTTCATAAAAAAGTAGAATAGTACTCATGTAGAAATGGAACACATAATCAAAGTAATTAACAATTGCTGCTGGGGAAACAGCAACAATAATAAATACTCCAGATGTCTATCATGTTAAATATATTTAACATTTCCCTTTATTTCTATCAGCTACGGAAAGGATGAGTGTAGCAAAGTACTGGCAACTTAACTCAGAAAATATGATTCTGTGTTATCCATTCTGG
Organism: Protopterus annectens; assembly: GCF_019279795.1. Lineage (NCBI taxonomy): Eukaryota > Metazoa > Chordata > Ceratodontiformes > Protopteridae > Protopterus > Protopterus annectens. Next base: position 776,984,369 of record NC_056737.1, on the reverse strand, counting down.
GCATGACAAACAGCTTAGGGCAGAAGAAATAAAATGAAAATGTTGTGATCTAAAATACAGAGATACTGGAAACAAAATCTTTCTGACCTTGATGTCAGTTGAACTTAATCTTAAATCTTGTGATTTGAAGTATATGCAAATCAAAAAGAAAAATAAATCCTTTCTAGTGCAAACAAGGTCAATTGAAAGAAAAAGACTAGCATTAAAAATGGAACCTGTATTTATATTGTTCATTAGATTAGTAAAATGAATCTTTTAGCCTCATTTCATTATGGAACCTGCACAGGATACAATGACCTGCAAGATGCAATTTCAGTAATTAACATGACCAGCCAGCAAGAATTACCTTATTAAATTTCCAGCCACGAAATAAGGTGTGATTACACTTAAGGTCATTTTGGTAGTTAATTCACAAGAGTGTGTAATTCACTTATGCTGACATTTTTATGTGAGTTTAATTTTCAGTGGGATTTTTATTCCAGTTTAAAGTTCATTTTTAAAATAATTCCCTTTTTCATAGTTTTTTTTAAATTGTAGTGTAAATCTCTACTACACAAAAATCGGCAAGTAAACAATGACAATGGCTTTAATTTAGACTTGCTAGCAGTTTACTCTCATGCCAATTACATTTTGAAGTGTATGAAAAGCAAGCTAATAAAACAATCTATTACAATGTATTTATTGCCCTAATAAACTAAAGGTAAGGGATGGGGTAAGACAGGAGAAAAGTGAAGGAGAAGGATGGAATAGTAACCAGTTAGGTCTTGCCTGTGGGCATTGTTACAGTCCTCTAAATATACAGACAGAAATACAGTAATATACAAACCATATCTAACATGTTTTGTCTAATATGTACAGTTCACAGAGAACCTTTTAAAAGCTGAATTATCATATTTATCTTGCATTTTAAGAAATACACTGTTAGCACCATGATTTGATCACTGGAATGGCATTCAGTATTCAGTGAAAGTATAGCTGGTGAGGAATGGGTGCCTAGAATCCATTTGGAGATGAAAGATTTCAAAGGGAGATCACTAGACAATGTAGATATTTTATCTACCTTCCTTGCAATGTTTTATTAGTCCATGGAGCTTTTAAGTTACTTTCATCAGTACTCTTTGTTGTATAGGTCTTTAAATAAATGTTATATACTGGAATGCTAACATAAATGACAGGGTCATAATCATTGTCAAGGACCAGCACATTAATCCTTGCATCTGTTAATGTAAGCATTTTATTTACCTCCCTTCCACTCACCACCATTGATACTAGTTCCTGTCCTCATTCACTGGTGTACGAGAGCCACCCTAGCCTTCCCCAGACTAAATCTCACCCACTTCTGGGACAGATGAAGGCACTGAAGGAGCTGGTACAGAGTCACATTGTCACTGGGAAGTGTGCCCTAATACCCATCAGCACCCTTGCAAGCTCAACATTTGCTGTCTTCAGAAGGTACATGTATGTGCTTCCACACATGTACAACCTCCTGACCTTGTGGTAGATCACATGCAGCATGAAGCTCTGCAGGTGGTTAATGTTACAACTGCAGCAGGCTTAGGCTGCCTCTATCCCTACAGGATGGGAGAGTCAGTATCACCCATATAATCCGATCTTCTCACACCTGGTTCTCCAGCTCCAATGCCTCTGCTCAAACACAAATTTTCTGGGACACAGTGAGGGCTATATCCCTCTGTGCCTCAGAAGCAGATAACAATAGCATTTATTGAGAATTATAGATGAGCCCCTGATTAGCTGAATAGGCTGTTCCCCTGATACTAATAGTCTTAAGAGTTTTAAACAGTCCCACTAGTGTTACATCTTCAAGAACAACATGTGATCATATGACTGACTTAATATAGTATCTCTGAGGAAATGTGTGAAAAAAGTTTCTACCAAAATGTTCTTAAATTGGAGAAATGATCTGCATCATAGAAGTTTATCACTATATAATTTCCCCCAGACTTTCCAAAATGCCAGTAGGTTGTATTGTTAAATCTCTTTGGAGCTTTGTAACACCTACAGATTCCACGTCAGTGTCTCTCGTTATCTGTATGATTAGCAAAATAAGATCAACTGCAGCAACTTCTATATTTAAATATTACTGAGTGGTTTCTGTTGGGGTTTTTTGCACTTTTATTGTGTTTTCACTGATTTTATTATTATTATTATTATTATTATTATTATTATTATTATTACTATTATATTTGTTGCATTTTAACCAGAGTTTTATGTAGAAGTTATAAGGCAAATGTTCAGTGCAGCCAGTCTGTAATAATATAGTATCATACATATAAACCCTTAGTCACAAAATATATATATATATATATATATATATATATATATATATATATGTATTTGGGTACATATCACAAGGTCGACAACTTAAAATGTCGACAGTTACTTCACCGACAATTCAAATAACTGACATCGCAAATCACGGACGTTTACCAGGTAAGGGATGTAAATTCCCTACTCATGCCTACCATGGTTTAGTAAGTGTGGCAGTGTCATGCAACCATGGTAGGCATGAGTAGCGAATTTACATCCCTTACCTGGTAAACGTCCGTGATTTGCGATGTTGGTTATTTGAATTGTCGGTGAAGTAAATTTCGACATTTTAAGTTGTCGATCTTGTGATATGTACCCATATATATATATATATATATATATATATATATATATATATATATATATATATATATTTATAGCTCTCTCTTTCTCTCTCTCTCTCTCTATATATATATATATATATATATATATATATATATATGCATCTGTATGTGATTTGTTACTTTTTCTGGTCCCTCAGCAGTTCAGTTTTGTACTCTGTAAAGATTCATACAGCAGCATCATGAGGATGGTGATATATATCCCTCTCATCACTTACCCTTCCAGTTTGAGTTATTCATTAATTATCTAACAATCTGGACTACCTGTCAATCATACCTATCACCTTTTCAGTTAGATTATCTGCCAATTATATCTAAGAGCTAGAGAGTGTTTTTTTTAATCTTTTTAATCTTATGTTTCACTTTTCACTGTATGTTAAGTTGTTTCTGTACTGTTAAGCGAATTAATAAGTGTTGCTGCTTTCATTTGCTATATTTTAGTCACATTTCAAAGTTACAGCAAACAAGCAGTTTGGTAAGATGTGTGATTCATAGGTTCATGGTACTTAGCAGGCTACTAATGTGTGAGCATTTTAAGAAGTGTAGCCTTACATTCCCATGGTAGTTTTTTTTTGCCCTTATATTTTATATACAAATAACCCAAGGTGGACAGAGCGAGGATACGCTGGGGCATTTAATTATTTCTCCTATCTGTGGGAGGCATTAGTGTTAAACTGGGGATAAATTTGTAGTTTCTCATCCATTCATCCAAATTATTTTTGAATAGAATAAAAAAAAAAAAAGTACTTTGCTTTATATGGAGTGAAGGACAGTTCCATGGAAGAGGTATTCTCTGTGATACATATCAATCCCTCCCACATGTTCTGTTTGTGTTGCAGAAGGGATTGAGATTCCCAGAGCTGAGTGTTCACACTACCATTAAACTTGTGAATGTGTAGTAGATCTGACAGGATAGGGTTTGTTGGGTCTATATGAGATTCAGAGGTCACCTATTAGTAGCTTGTATGATACCGAAAAGAGGGTCAAGGCTCTGAGATGGTCTGAATGTTTTTTTTTTTGTGATTTAGACCTTTGATTTCTTTTTAGTGAGAAAGCATTGTGGTCGATCCAGTTATGACAAGTATTTGGACAAGTACATTCTGAAAGGGGCATTACATTCAATGACCATCCTGATGAGAGCTGCATACAGTGAAATGATTACATTCCTAGGCCTGGACACCATAACTTTAGGTATAGGCTATGGGATGAAAAATGACTTCCTTATAATAGTGGATACCTGGTGGCCAAAGAGCAGATCATTGTCAAAATGGTTTCCTAGATCCTTGACTATTGGATCAACTTTCAGAAGTGTGTTGTCAATGTGATAAAAACATGGATAGTCATCCTTGCCAAAGGTTATAATAAAACATTTTTTAGTATTTAGTTTTAGTCCATGGATATACCAGCTATTTGGGAAATGGTCTCTTGAAGAATTTTGGTTTCCTCTGAGGTGTTTATGATGACATCAGCTTTACAGGTGACTGCAAACTTGGTGAGCCATGAACCCTTAATATTTGGTTTCATCTCAGACATTTAAATGGCAAAGCAGAATGACCCAAGGACTGAACCCTGGGGTACATAGGGTATACTGCTAGTGAAAAGTCTTTTGGAGCAGTAGAATCGCTTATCCTAATTTCCTGGGTTCTGTCTGTGCTCTGATTTGCTATTCATCGAGTTACATAGAGATTTACATTTAGCTGAGAGAATTTATCTACGATGCCAGAGTGGGGGATGATATGAATGCCTTTGTGTGGTCTAGGTATGCAGTATGTACTGTTTTGCCCTCATCAATTGCTTCAGTAACCTTCTTGAAGAAGTCAGCCAGGTTAAGTAGGCAGAATCAGAGTTTGTAGGATATCTATGCCCTTATTTTTTAATTGCATAATAATCCTTTCCACAGTCTTACAGGTCAGGAGGTCTTCAATTACCTGTGTCTGCTATGCCCTATCTACGTATGCAAGAGAATGACTGTTGCTGTCTTCCATTCATCTATCAAGAATCTTGTTTGAAGGCTGACATTAAATAACTTCTGTAGAGAGTCTGACAAGTCCTGTTTCAGGGCTACAAGTAGGCAGCCCAGTACATTATCTAGCCCCACAGAAGTAGTATTCTTGGCCTTGGATAAAACCTTCAGGACTTATTCTTGGGACATTTGAAGGGAGTATAGATGTAGGTAAGTGATCTGAGAACAGAGGAGGGGAGAGGTGGGTGAAGTTTGAACTAAATTTGTCTGCTAGCATAGTGGCTATATCCTCTGGGTCCAAGCATGTGATATCATTTACTATTAACTTTAGGCAATGCTGGGCATTGCTTCTGAGATTTCTAACCTAGTTTAAAAAGGCTTTGTAGTTATCCCTCACTTCAGTGACTATTTTTATGTTATATGTGTCTATGGTTAATTTATTCGGTGTTCAGAGTGCCTTGTTAAGTTTAGCAAGAGTGTTATTGTCATTTTGAGAGTTAAATTTATTTTATCATGCAATTGGTTCTTTTTCTTTTATTATAGGGACAGTTTATATTAGGGTTCCATCACAGAGGTTTATTTTTAAATTTGGCGTTGTATTTCCTTCTAAGGGGTGAAGATGCAGCTATGCAATGATTTACATGTGCACTGAATTTGGCAGTAAAGGTGGAGTCATCAAAATGGAAGATGCTTTTGAATTTAGGCAGGTAATCATTCAGTTTTAGTAGAGTTGCCTTGGCAAAGCTTACAGCTTAAGTCTTAATGTGTATGTGACTGAATCGAGGTCCAATTTGACCAGGGAAGAAACTATAATTTGTGGGGAGAAAAGCTGTTCCATATTAGTAAGGACCATGTCCAGGATTTTATTATCCCTGATTGATGTGCAGACCAACTGGAACAGACAGTTTGTATTGATAAAGTCCAGAAATGTCTAGATATACATGTTTGAGGATGTGTAAATCTCCCAGGTAATGAAGACAGCAGTTGAAGTCTTCTAGAAGAATGCTGTTGACATAATGCATTGGGAATCATACTGGTTAGGTAGGAGATATGGGCTGAAGGGGGAGAGAGAGGTGACCCTATAGTTTGCTTTTACATGATAAGGAGTATTATTAATAGTAAGTTGGATATGGAGGAGTACCAGGTCATTGTTTTGTCTGAGTCTGGACGTGAATGTGCTTTTTGAATATGGAGACACACTGCCAGCTATAGTGTCTTTATCTAATGTGGTGGGCCTGAACATGTGGTAGGCATTGAAACCCTGCACTGATGGAGGCTCTCACTGGTCTTGAACCAAGTCTTTGTGAAGATGCATATATCAATATGTTCCAGGGTAAGTAGTGTTTGTAGGAACTGGAGATTTTTTAAGGCTCCTAGTGTTAAACAGAAATACCTTTATGTTATCCAGTACTGTTTTGTTATGTTGGAAGCTTTAGAAGACTGACATTACCTAAAACGGCATTCTGGGATAAACAAGGATTTCACCAATATATGGACATCTTGATGGGATGGGTGCAGTTCATCCCTGGTAAAGCAGATGGGACTGTCTGCCATCTCCTCCAAGGCTGATATATAAATATATATACATTATATACAGATATAGATGTATATATGGATATACAGACATATATGCATGTAGGTGTGTGTGTGTGTGTGTGTGTGTGTGTGTGTGTGTGTGTGTGTGTGTGTGTGTGTATATATATATATATATATATATATATATATATATATATATATATATTATTTTATTTTATTTATTTTACATTTGTTAACCGGGGAAGTCTGATTGGATACATGTCCATTTTCAGTGGAGGCCCGGGGAAAAAAGCTCCAAATATACATAAATAAGTATAATTACAGTGAAATTCTTATTTTGTATTTTAACAACATAGATAATACACACAACTACATGTTTTCTGAAGTACAGATAGGAAATGGATGGAAGTTAATAGGTAAGGAGAAAGTAGTTGGAGATTACATCTGCGAAGGGGAAACATTTAGCCTTAAGGTGGTTGAGGAGGAGATAGTTAGAGATTATAACTGAAAAGGGGAAACACATAGCCTTAAGGTGGCTAACATACATGCTATCAACCTTATTTCAAATCTTTCCAGCAGGTGAGAAACAAATTAATTCTGACCATTTTAAGGATCAGAGTTTTATACTTGTAGCTAGGTTTTCATATATAGTTTCTATTTGAGTGGGGTTAGTCAGGATTTGTGCATGGACAAATCCTGTGCGTTTTTAGGTATTTCTTTAGGGATATTTTGAATTGGGGTAAGGAGGATAGAGTAGTAAGTTCAGCAGGAAGTAAGTTCCAGTTTTTTACCAGCAGAGTTGGAGAATAGTGATTCACCAGCTGAGTTGTGAGCTTTAGTAGTTTGTACTAGCATTCTGTTGGAAGAGCAGAGGGCTTTTAGGTTATTGTAGGGAGTGATGATATTTTTCAGTATGGGTGTAATGTTTAGTAGGAAGAGAATTTTGTGAACGACTATACATTGGTTATATTGAAATTGATAGGGTAGTTCTAGCCAGTCTAGGGATGATTGAAGGTTTAGGCAGTGATGGGTTCTATAAACTGAATCTGTAGCAAATTTGGCTATATTATTATAGCAACTAGTAAGTTTATTGAGGTTTGATTTTCTTAGTTTTATGAAGATGGGTGAGGCATAAAGAAGGGTTTATAGCAGATATGTCCAGGCAATAACAGCTCTGGCACTGGGGTTAGGAATTGTTTAATCCTGTATAAAGAAACTAGTTTCTTATTAACTGTTTTGATAGTTTTGTCTATGTGAACATCAGACTTTAGGTTGTTGTCGATTATTACCCGTAGTAGTTTAGTACTAGGTTCTGGGGAAATTATGGTGCCATTGTTAGATGTTATGTTGAGAGGTGGTGAGGAAACTTTGAGAGTAGGGGTGAAGAGTAATACTTTGGTTTTATTTAGGTTTAATAGTAGTCGGCGACTAGTGAGCCAGTTCTCTACTTTACTGAAAGTGATTTGGGTTAAGGATTGTAAGTCTGTGGGTGAGGTGGCAGAGCAAATTAGTGTGAAGTCATCTGCATACTGAATACATGTTGCATGTGGGATGATTTTGTGCAGGTCATTAATGAAGAATAGGAGGAAACCTAATATAGATCCTTGGGGGACTCCAAGGGTGACTGGTAATAGGGGGATAGGTTATCTTTCCATAGTAGAGCTTGTTGTCTGGCACTCAGGTAAGAATGAAACCAGCTAATTGCTAGGTTGTCTCTAGAGAGTGATTTTAGTGTGTCTAGGAGTAGTTGGTGATTTACCATGTCAAATGCCTTGGACAGGTCTAGAAAGAGAGCAGAGGAGAGCTTGTTGTCATTACGGTTTTGATTTATTGTGTGAGAGAAGGAGAGAAGGGCTGAGGTAGTACTATGGGAAAGTCTAAATCCATGCCGGGAGGCCGCTAGGAGATTGTTCTGATTCGGGTAGGCTAGAAATTGCTTATGGATGCATTTTTCCATTATTTTAGCAAGGGGAGATAGGATGGCAATAGGTCTATAGTTTGAGATCTCAGTGGAATGTCCCCCTTTGTGAAGAGGAATAATGTGTGAGATTTTCCAGATGGAGGGGATGTAAGATTTGAGAATAGTTAGATTGATTAAAATTTAAATCGGATATGCTATTTCATTAGCAGCTTTTTGGAGAAACTCTGCGGGTAGTAGGTCTGCTGAAAGGGTGATGGTTTCAGTTTTTTAAGTAGGGACTTAATAAATGATGTAGGTACTGGATCAAACTTGAAGAAGATTTTATTTTTTTGTGGGGGTATGGTAGTACTTGAGGTAATGGGAAATAATTGGTTGGCTAGGGATTGCATGGTTTCTGTAAAGAAAGTGTTAAAGGTATTAGCAACAATTTTAGGAGGTTGTTGTAGGGTAAACTAAGGGGGTAGGGGATGATGATTTACCTGGGTGGAGGAGTGTATTTAAGCCTGTCCAAAATTTTTGTGGTTGATTTTGGTGCTTCTGTTGCAGATTATAGTAGTAACTTTTTTTGTCTAGGATAATGGACTTCTTTGTATCATTTCTCAATTGTTTATATGTGATGTGATCTTTTGGGGATTACATATTTTGGGTATATATATATATATATATATATATATATATATATATATATATATATATATATATTTATATATATATATATATATATATATATATATGTGTGTGTGTGTGTGTGTCTATATCTATATGAGTCTACATCGAATTAGTGAAAGTTCATTTAAACAAAATTCACAATAGTTAAACAATTTTGCCGAAATGCCATAAAATCAAAAACTTACAAGAACGAATCGAAGAAAACTGAACAGCAGTTACTGAAGTGCAATCAAGCACAGCAATATTAAAATAGATGTAAACATGCCCTTTCCCCAAGGTAGTGCAATCTCTGAATTAATATATTTATTTTGTGGGAGGTGGGGGGGGGGGTGAAGGAGTGCTTGCCTCCCTGCAAAAACCATGTTAAAAAGCGATTGCAGTGTTTTATGTAGTATGAGAGTTTTATTTCACTTGTTAGTTTATTAAAGTATGTGTAGTTTAGTGCAGACTGGTTTTCCATGTATGTTTTTATAGAAAGGTGTAGTATGTGAATAGAACAGAGTGTATTGTATTAGAGTAATGTTTCTTTAAGGTTTTGTGGAATTATGGGAACTGTCAGTAGTGAGAGTCTGTGATTGCCATGTAAGGTGAGTTATTTAAAAATTGGAAAGTTTCTGTTTGTTTTTTATTAGAGAATCACTTTATAAATTGGTCAGAGGTATCTGGGTAGCTGTATTCATTTGTTTGTGTTTCATTCTTGTAAGTTTTCAATGTTATGGCATTTCAGCAAAGTCGTTTTGCTATTGTCAATTTTGTTTAAACGAGCTTTCACTCATTCAAAATAGACCCATATGTGTGTGCGTGTGTGAGTGTTTGTATATATATATATATATATATATATATATATATATATATATATATATATATATATATATATATATATATATATACATACATAGATATAGATATAGCTATAGATATAGATATAAAGTACCCCCATTAGACTGACTCACCAATCTTAAGTCAGTTGTCGAAGTTAATAATCACTTGTTTGTATTACTGCACAATTCTTGTTGATGGCAGAATGTTGCTCAAAGCTAGGGTCATACTTGTGTGTGACACATATTCCAAGAACTCCATCATGTCTTTCTTCATATAGTCCAGGGAGATACTTTTCAAGCCATTTACACACATGCACAAGACTAAGATACTTGCCAAAGAATATGATAAAACATTTCTTGGCATTTAATTTTAGTCATTTGTAGGACTAGTATATTGGATTATGTGGAGGTTTGCCTTATGGGTTTGTGAATTTAGTCAGTATGACTCTTAGATGTATGTTCCATGGTGTGTACTACCTGTGTTACGTGTTTGTGAGGTTGCTGAGGGTACTTCAGGTTACATGTGGGAGGCCTTTGTTGTCATGTTGGTTACATTAAAGAGGCTCAGCATGTATAGCTATATGAGTTTGGTCTGAATGCGTTTGGTTTAGTGTGGTATGATGTGATACTGACAACCAGCATGTTGTGTGTCATGACTTCATGTGAAATCTTTGCCTCCACATACAACTGCATCTCTCACACACTGAGTCGGGTTATTTAAATAGTAGGTAGCTGCTACTCAGCATGTCCATTCCAACCAAGTTGGCTACAGAGATGGTTGAAATGTGCACATCCATGGCTCCAGGTGCTTACTAGCATGAGATGAAGGGAGAGTAGTGCCGTTGAGGTTTGCAGGTGAGTACTGCTGGCGGCACTATCTGTTTGGTAGTGGAGATAGTGTTGGTATCAGCACAATTGCAAGCTTCTGTGATCCTTTGCTTCTTCTTTCAGCAAAAGTAAAAGAGTAGCACTAAAGCCTATCTGCATCCTTAGAAATATAATAATTCAGATGTTGCTAGGTTTAGTACACTTCCAAACAAAGAATAAAAAAGTTATACAGACAAACCATTTAGTTAAAAAGTGCAAGAATGACTCAGCTGAGCTAGAATCTTCATGGTGTAATAGCTCACACCTCATCATCATCATCAACAACCTAATTTTTCCCCATTTTCTACCTGGGGTTACTGTAGTAATCTTTCTCAATTCAGTGCCACTCTTCTACCTTCTTTGTCAGTTATACCCGACTGTCACATTTGTCTCTCTTACACAATCCATCCATTTCTTTGTTGGATGCCCTCGTTTACTCTTATCTTGTTCCTGTCTGTCTGAAATTTTCTTCACCAGATTGTCTTTTGCTTTTCTGCATGTGTACCTGAACCACCATACTCTGTTCTAATGACCTTTTCTGCAATTGGAGCTACTTTGGCTTCTACATTGATGTCTTTTCTTCATCTGTCCCGCAGTGTGCACAGTGCCATCTCAGATACTTCATCTCCATCACCTTTCGCTTCTTCTACTGGTCTGCCATTACTGCCCAGGTTTCTTTACCATACAGTAATACTGGATGCTGTTTTGTACACCTTACTTTTCAGCTTCGTTTTCATTCTTCTGTCATACAATACCCTGACACTGTAACAGTTGGCTGCAGCCCCACTGAATCAAGCTTTGACATCCTCATTCAGGCTTCCCTTCTCCTCAGCCACACCTCCCAGATACTTGAAGCCATTAACTTGCTCCACTATTTTCCTTTCTTTTTCATTTGTCAACTTCTGATTTCACCCATTTTCTGCCATTGCAATTGTCTCATCCCATGTGCCTTCAGATTTGTGTTCCATTCCCCTATCCCTTGCTGAAATTCCTGCTCAGATTCTTCCTGTAATAACACATCTGGTGCATACAGCAGCTTTGTTAATCTATCCCCTCCAGCCTGTTTTCTGATGTAGCCCATCACCATTATGGAAAGCTGTGGGCTCAGAGATGAACCCTGGTACACATCCACTCCCACTGGGAACCCCTCTGTGAAACTGATCACTGTTCATACTTGAGTCATTGGGCCCTTTCACATAGCCTGCACTACTTCTACCAGTGTTTCTGGGACTTTGAACTAATGCCGGACTGCCCAAATCAGTTTTCTTGGCACCTTCTCATATGCTCTCTCCAAGTCCAGGAATTCCCAGTTGTACTCTTTCTTCATCTCTATCTTCTTGTCAACTGTCTGTCTCAATGCAAACATTAGGTCAGTTGTGGTGCATCCTGATCTGAATCCGAACTGCCCATCTCCCATCTTACTTTCTATTACTCTGTGTATTGGTTTGTCACTCACCCTCTCCAGAACTTTCATTTAGTACTACAGGAATTTGATAACTCTGTACTGCCCACAGTTGTGGATGTCCTCTTTATTTTTGTACATGCACTAGTATGTTTATTCTGCAGCCATCTAGGATACTCCTTTCTCACTGTACTGCTATGACTTCCCTCAGGAATGATTTTGCCCCTTATATCATCCAACCTCTTGATCATATCTGCTGTAATCCTATTTGAGTTTAACACTTTCCCTGACTTCCTCTTCCTTAGTGCTGCTCTTACTTCTTCTAGGGTGGGCTCCTCTTCTTCTCTCATCATAGGCTGCATCTGGGGCAGTACATCTTCTGTGGAGTTTTCTTCTTTCAGAAGTTGCTGGAAGTTCTCCTTCCATCTGCCTTTGATTTCCTGTAGGCTGGTGAGCAAAGTGTTGCTGGCATCCCTTACGAAGGGTATCTGACTATCTTCTTTATCTTTCTGTCTTTTCCTCGCAACCTGATATAGTTTCTTTGTGCCATCTACCAAATTACTTTCCAGAAGCTGTTAGAGTGCCTTTGATGCCTTGTTCTTTGCTATTGCAGCTCCTCTTTTAGCCTCTTGGTTAGCCAACCAGTAATCCTTCCTAGCCAGGTCCAACTTTTTCCTGCACTGCTTTTTTTATTTGATTACTTCCTGGACTTTTGCATTCCACAATCAGCTTTCCTTATGTACCTTATTTTCATACCTGGCTCAGCTGCAATGCTGTTCTGTAGTCCTCATACTTGATGGTTTTGAGGCACTGCCATTCTTGTTCAACTCCACCTATTTCCTCTTCTTGAAGTGCTAGAGCCTTGAGTAATTCCTTGAACCTTTGTGCTTTCACTCGTCAGCATCCAGGTCTTCAGTCTAATCTCTGCTGACCTTAGAGCATTCTCTGACCACTGCTTGCAGATGATTGTGGCAACCAGTGGTTTATGCTGTGGGCTGACTGCTTCACTGGGGATGGTTTGCAGTCACTAATTCTACCTCAGTGCCCTATCCTTACGAGGAGGAAGTCTGTCTGAGTTGTATGCTGACCACTCTTGCATGTGATCTTGTGACTCTCTCTTGTTAAACCATGTGCTGGCAACAGTCAAGCCATTGCCAGACAGAAGTCTGGAATGGCCTCTCCTTCTTTATTCCTGCTGCCCCACCCCTTTGGACTAAAGCAGTCCTCATATCCTGTTCCATCTGTCCTGATATGTGCATTCAGATTACCCATCATCAACACCAAATAATGTTGGCCTGCTTTAGCTGGAAGGTCTTGTATCTGCTGTCTAAATATGGTCTTTTCTCTACTATCACAACCCTGCTGTGAGGCACAGGCTGGGATTATGAATTGTGCTCTAGCCTTACATTGGAGTCTGATTGCCATGAGTCTGTCACTAATTCTGATGACATCCTTCAGTGTCTTCTTAAACCTCTCCCTCACTACAATTTGCACACCATTTTTGGTTTGTTCTCCTCCTGTGTAGTAGACAGTGGACCCTAAGCCAAGTGACTTTGCTGCACTGTCTTTCCATCTGGTATCCTAGCTATATAGGATGCCCAGCTTCCTCCTTGCTACCATGTCATCCACTTCCAAGCTTCATCCTGTTAGTGAAGCTACAATAAGTGTAACAATTCTTTGTTCATGTTTGGCAGGTTTTACATCCAGTTTTCACTCAACAGATCTATCCCAGTTAACCCAAGATGGGCAACTGGATACTGGCTGGTTAGTAGCTTACTGACCCAGGGCTGCTGAGATTTTAAAGTTGGCACACACTGGCCAATAGGGGCACATATACCCATCCCACCATTATCATGGGTCCCTGGCATAGATCAGAGTAAGCTGGGTTCTGAATCCACTTATCACTGGTAAATACCCATGCCTATTTGGCAACATTAGTCAGCATGACCAAATCACTTAGAGACATTTTACACCATCGAGTGGCTAGCCCTGACATGGCACGCAGTCTGTGATCCATCTTTTCCTATCCTGAGGATACCACAGTTAGTGGCGAAAGTGGTTAGGGAATACAACTCTTCCCCCTATAGGGCACCATCTTGAGTCTGTGCTGCTGTGCACAGATCCATTCTTGGGTAGATTTGAGGAGGAAATACTCAGTGTTTTTTGGGAGGTGAGAGGAACCCTACAGAGACCCAGGGAGAACATGCAAACTCCTTATATACATTGGTTGGAGGTCAGGATTGAACCTTTTACCTTATTCATGGGAGGGAAAGACCTTAACCATTGTGCCAGCTGGTCTCATCAGCCTTACACCTGCTGTAGTAGAAACCCATGGGACAGTAGCAAGCTAAGGTGGGATGAAGGGGTCACCTACCCTGGGTGCGCAGTGTTAGGGGACACAATTGGCCGATCCCATTTATTATTTTGTGCCTACTCTCTTTTAAAAGCTGATATTGTGTTTGCAGTCAAACCTGAGTGTTGTAGTCCTCCATGTGTGGTCTAAACTTTAGCAAGCAGTTTGCTACAGTGTTAAAAAAAGAAAGATTTGTTTTTCTTTTTTTTTAATAAAACCTGAGCACTGTAGTGCTCCACAAAGGATATAAATTGTAGCATCTGCATGCAATATTTGTAGCTAGGAGTTTGCTATAGTTTAAAAGAAAAAGAAAAAAGATTTATCTTTTCTTTTTTTTTCTTTACTAAAACATGGGTTCTGTAGCACTATGTGCATGCTATAAAGTACAGAGCAAGCAGTTTGCTACTTGTTTTTTTTTCTCCATTGAAGAGTTGGGGTAGGATGGAGGGTATGTATCTGCCTAGCTGGTGCATTCACAGAACAGAACTGTTTTTGTCTTTTTTAAAGACCTGGGGAGGCAGAGCACAAGTATGGGGATCAGCACTAAAAATATCAAGCTGTGCCTCTGCCATGGGATATATGTAAATGACCCCATATGGCCATAATAGTGATTCAGCTACATAGAGTCTGAATGCCTATCACTTTTTACTTAAGTCTTTTTGGATACATTTAGGCCAATAAAGCCTACCTAAAGAAGACTTGCTACAGTCTTCTCTTGGTAGATGCCAAACCTGCAGTAGCTGAAAGCAACAGAATGCCAAGCTGCACAAAGGCCTTGAAGAGATTCTCACCAAAACTGAAACCATAGCACTCAGTGAAGTCCCATACAGACTGCCAATCAGAGACAATTGGGAATCAATGCCCCACTACTCCTTCTCTCACCAGGAACAAAGCAGTAGCATAAATGTTAAGCTGGCTCCTAAGAAGCAATTTTCATGCTTTCCAGTGACAGGTAATCTCTAGTAAGGCAAGGCAATAATGTTCCTCTGATCCTTCTCTCACCAGGAGCAAAACAGAAGTACAAATCCCGAGCTGATTCCTGAGAAGCAGTCTTTCTGCTCTCCAGTGATTGGTAGTCTAGTACCAGATGTGAAAAATGTTAGAAGTAAGATAAAAATGGGGACTGATAGTCTGAATACGGCAGTGTGCACTGAGTGAGTGGACTGATGTGAAACAGAGTCTAATAGGTTGGGAATTTGGTATAATGGCCAAAGGGTGTTTACCTTACAGACAACAAGGTGCAGGGTTTGCTTCTTACATGGGATTATTGGCTAGGCTTAAAATGACTGACAAGTGCAGTTAGTACTAATCTATGAACCTATACAAGCTATACTTGTCTACTGGGAGAGCCTTCAGAGAGAATGAGCAGATGAGATGAGACTGGGAGGCATTTCCAATAATAACATTTACGGGAGGGGTGGACAGTTCAAAAGCCTCCAAGTTTAAAAGCACAGGACTGAGAGGGTGGGAAAATTGCAAATCTGTCACACACTAGCAGTAGCCATACAGCACGTTTACCTAAATAAGCATGCAGGTAAATACCTTAAATAAGAAACCCTGTTTTTCAGCTTTAATTTCTTTTCAGTCAGTGGATGGAAAATATATATTTTTTTCTCATTGACTTTGCCCAAGAACTTTTAAAACTTTAAATCATAAACTTTATATTTCCTCTATGGAGTTTCAACACATGTGGACTTGGTATAGCCAATCTGAATCTCTGTGATCTACAATCTCACCACCAGCAATCTAGTAACAATTTCCTTTACCAGCATGTCTTCCCATCACTGCCTGAGAGATAGAGGTAAACAGGGCAGGCATTACAACTACCTTTACTTCTTTTCATGCCAACTCCAACAGATGCCAGAACTGCTAGTTGTACTTGACTCACCTTGGCTTAGAAGAAAACTGCACCCCTTTGTGTCAATAGAAGTGGCTTGATGTACCCCATCTGAATGTCTGTGTGTAAGACCACAAGTTATATTTTAAAAAGGGAACTCTTTTGAGGGTTCTAAATCCTTCTGATGAATATTGTGATATAAGGTATGTGGGGGGATATGAAATCCAAATATGAATATTTCAACAACCCAAAAAGTCGTCTGAAGAGAAATAATGTGATTCAAAATATATGAGTAAGAAACTGGAATTTTTCTCTGAATACAAGTCATGTGATCTAGGTTGTGCAGAGAAAGAAGACATAATAGAAGAAGCGTTTCAAAGGGCAAAAAGTGATTTGACTAAAAATATTGTGATTTAAAGTTTTGGATGGGAAAGCTTTAACAGCTCTAGGTTGTTGGTTACTTGTAGGCCCAGATAACTGCAAGTAACTAATGATCCAGTGCTGTTAAAATTCCAAAGGAAATAAAAAACAAAAAACATAATCTTAGGACCTTTGATCATCTAACCAACAGTCAGACAGCTGTATATACAGAGAAGCAGCAGTTATCCCACTACATAAAGTATGTCATTTACAGTCAAGTAATAGGATGTCACCACATTTGTTTCAAGTGACAGAGAGAGAAAGAGATGAAAAGTTATCATAAGCAAAGGAAGACTTCCTTGCTCTGGGTGACTCACTGTGCCCTGCTATCATAAGTGAAGGAAGCCTTCCTTGGTCTGGGTGACTTGCTGTGCTAGGCTATCATAAGTGAGGGAAGCCTTCCTTGCTCTAGGTGACTTATTGTGCCCAGGAGTTTGACAGAGCTGTAGAATGAGCAGTCCAGTTAAAAAGAAAAAAGCTGTTCTGAAATAAAGGGCCCCAGAGAGACAGGTTTATATTAATGAAACTATATCCAGACTTTAAACTTTTCTACAAAGTCATAAGGAAATGTCAAACAATATTCAACAAGGATGGCAATTTTAGAAATAGTTCTACTTTCTCTTACAACTGACTGATAGGGGCGAAGATCTCTTTAGAGGTAAAGTAAAGAACAGTGACATCATTTTACATCTTCTGATAAGTAATGCTACAGAAGTCATTTCCATATAAAATAGTGGTCCAGATTATAAAACAGTTTGGATTTGTGGTAGATTAGCCTCTCTGTACCACCTTACTCATAAGTGCTAACACTAACCTTAACCCCAACCCTGCCCCTACCCCTACATATAAAGTTACTTTCCCTAGCAGTACAACTACATAAGACAAAAGGACACAGTAAACACACACACACACACACACACACACACACACAGACACACACACTTATAGCTCAAAACTTAAACAACACTAAATCTATCCCCTTACCTAACATATACTCTAACCATTAACCACCATCTAACCACCTGAAAACACTTGCACATACATACCAGCTACTATAACACAGTCTTACACATCTTCACAACCACTATGTTTTCATTCAAACATTATTTTTCCTCCATATTCTTATTTCCTTACACAATATGAAACTAAATTCAGCCATATGTGACTCACACAAATGAGCATTCACTCAGATGTGCATTCTCTCTATCTCATTTACAACCTCAGAAACTTTCAGCCCAGTAAGTACTCAATCTTTTAAGTTACACTCATACAAATACACACACACACATACACACACACACACACACACACACACACACACACACACACACACACACACACACACACACACACGCGAGCGCACACACACACACACACATATATATATATATATATATATATATATATATAAATATAGAGGTCGATGTTGTTTTATCAAAATTTTAAAACTTTGAAATCCATATGGCCGGGACCATATAATTGAGGTTTTGAAACTTCAAAACTACAACAAAAACACTAAACCTAAACAAAAAGCATCACCTTTATGTTTTTGCAGGGGGGCAAGCCCCCCTACGCCTCCCACACCCACTGCTACTTAAATACACCAACTCCGAGATTGCACTACAGAGAGGAAAACAGTAAATCTCCTGTTCCATGCTGTATGGTGATCTCAATTCAAAGTGTTCGAAGTTTCAAAACTTCGATCATGTGGTCTTGGCCATATGGGTTTTAAAGTTTTGAAACTTCAATAAAACAAGGTAGACCTAAATATATATATATATATATATATATATATATATATATATATATATATATATACATCTGTACCTATATGTACATGTAGCTATATATTTCTCTGTATATATCTGTACATGTATATCTATATATTTAGCAATATCTATCTATATCTATGTTTATCAGTATGACAATGCTTTTACTTTAAAAATAAGTAACCATAAACATTCTATTTTTAATAATGGTTTTCAATATTAGTTTGTATACATTTAAATGAGAAGTTTTTTTTTTTTTCTTTTCTAGTTAGGCTAGTGTGTGTGTGATTATACTTTGTATTTCACTTTGGGAAAGTGAGTGGTTATGGATGTTCAGATAATTTTCATTCACTGAGGTTGTGGCATTGTGGTGTATGAGATGTTTTGGGGTGACCTTTTTTAAATTATAAATGTCTTCCTATGGTACTTCTGTATTGTGCAGATTTCTATTACAGTCAGACACTATTCCTGGTACTATTGTTTCTTAGTTTTGTTTATTGACAAGGCACTTCAAATGATAGTGTTGCCATGCTGTTTAATTGCAGGCTGCTTCAGTTTCTGCTGATTTAGTGAGAACAGCAGCAAATAGTTCTTAAAGTTGCTTTTAAGAACTGCAAGCCTTTAAATATCCATTCTGCTTTTAATTGTTTAGCTGTCTTATCAGAGTGCATTGTGTTTGTGTGGTGTGATATAAGTAGACTTAAAATATTTCTTTCATAGTAGTTTGTTATGATCCAGTGTAAAAACTAACATAGCTTTACAACAAAAGTACTTCATATTCATTTTCTGTATGTTTGTATTCATTCAATAAGAATGAAAACAGCAGGTTTTATACCTGTTTCATTTGTGTCTGTGTTTGTAGCACTGTCTCTCTGTCTCTCCCTCTCTTTACATTTATCTATACATACACACATATATGTATACTACACACATATATGTATACATGCCTACACACATATATGTATACATGCACTCATATAGGTATACATGCACACACACATATATGTATACATGCACACATATATGTATACATGCACGCATATATTTATACATGCACACATCCACACACACCTGAGTCTGTCCATTTACTGGGGATTAATCAATGTCGTAAGTGTGTTATAACAACTAATATAAGCACTGCCGTCTAATACATTTTAATTTTCTGATGCACTTTTTAAAAGTTATTTAACTTTCTAAGGATATTAGAATATGTCTCAACTCTTTCAGTTTCTGTTTTATTCATATTTTTTTCAAGCATAGATAGTGCAGCATTTGTAAATTATTAAAAGTTTGAAAATGCTTCAGTAAATTAACCTTATACATTTACACATTAGGAAGTAGGTTATTTGTTTTGCATGTTGGATGTTTTGTAGAATATTTGCAAAAGTACTTATTTTTTATTTTTTTTTACTCAGTTTTGTTAGTGGTGTTACTTTACATGCATACACACAATAAATGATAAATGGAACTGTTTCAAAATATGTTGTTTGCAGTTATGATTGTGTTTATATGGCTGAAAAGAAATGTATATATATATATATATATATATATATATATATATATATATATATATATATATATATATATATATATATGGGATCTGTACAGATCACCAACGGCACTTTCTGCTGAAACAGAAATCACTGAACATACATAACCAAAAGTGCTGTTCACCGAAGCAGCACTTTCGGTTATGTATTCTGGTTGTGCCGGTCGCACTACGGTGCTGTTAAGGGAGAATTCCCTTTTCCCCACTGTAGTGTGACCTCAGAGTGAGAATATAAAAGTAGGGGGGTGTGGGGGGCACAGTCCCCCACACTGGGGGTGCAGGGGGGCTTGCACCCCTGCATAAAAAAAGATTTATTGTTTTTTGTTTTTTTTTTCGAACGCACTTTAAAAGTTCTTTTTTGGTGAAAGCGCTTTCGTTAAAGTGCGTTTGGTTATTGTGGATTCTGACTATTGAACTTTCATTCAATAGTTCTAGATATATACATATATATATATATATATATATATATATATATATATATATATATATAAATATATAGTGAGAGAGAGAGAAAGAAAGAAAACCTTGAACTCACCTTCTACATCCTGATTCCAGAGTTTGGAACTAAAGAGTTTTTATAATAGAGCTATTCAGACTTTCAGTCTGCACTAGCCAGCCCTTCATCAAGAGTTAACAAGCTATTGATGCTGGATACAGAAATTTCATATTTATCAGTGTATAGATGGAGAGGGTAGAATCATTTATTTCAATTAAGCTAAAGTAGAGATGTTATAAATACCAATGAGAAAATGAATTGAGTCTGCATTTTAGATACTTAGAGCTATAATGACACAGATTGCTGGGACAGAGAGGCCACATCTATGTGTATGCATGTGTATGGTCTTTCTCAACGTTGATGGCGTACCATATATCGAAGTCCTACTTAAATTAGTCACTGTTTGTTTATGAGAGAAGAAAGTCTGTGTTAAAGGAATCTTGCGTGACAGTTAATGGGAGAATAAATAACAATAAAGGAAGATCTAGTGGAAGATTATATAAAAACAGGGAACAAAACAAAATCACATAATTGTGTTGTCATGAGAATGTACAAGTACAGCATATTGGCCAAGTAACTGGAGTGATACTTATGCCATTCATCTAAGGGCTGACATCATTTTCTGCAGAGATAAGGCATGATTTGCTGCACAGAGGACAGCAGTACATTCTCTGAAGTTACAGCCACAAAACACTTTCACATCAATGGTCATATTAGAATGTCTGGCTCCAATGGATAGAGAAAAGAAGCCTGTCTACTACTCTGATAACCTGAGACCAATTATCAGCTCAGGTCTTAAGTGATCCTGATGTCAGTTCACCCCCCTGAGAATAGATGGAGACAGTCCAACCTTGGGCAGTGTTGGCTCCTACTGGATTCAGAGGTGCACAGCATGAGGCACGTGGGACAGGGTTTTGCACTTGGCCCTGCTAAGCTATGTCATGTGGTAGTCTTTTTGTGGTGTGTGTGAGAATGTGCCCGCTCAAAAGAGAAGGTTTTAGCAGACCCTCTCATATCATGCACATCAGCCATTGAGGAGGGATGAAGCTTAAATATAACCCCCCCAATGACAGCATTGATACTGGCCTCTCACACTGACCATTGAGGCAGTACTTCATACCTCCACTTGTTTGCTGCTGTACTGTTCCTGTGAACATTTCTTAGTGCCACAACTCATGGTCAGCTCAGTTCTTAGCTGCAAGCTTCACTGATTCATTCTTCATTGAATTATAATCACCTCTCAACTTGTCCAGCACTGTCAAGTCACTGCATTTTCTATGCTTTTTATTTCAGACTTCAGTGCTTTGAAATGACAAATAAATATCATTATATCACAGCAGTAGTATTTGTTGGGTAGTTTTATCAGTTGACTTCAAATACATACTTTAACCTTTACATGTATATATATATATATATATATATATATATGTGTGTGTGTGTGTATGTATGTGTGTGTGTGTGTGTGTGTGTGTGTGTGTATATATATGTATGTATATATATATATATATATATATATATATATATATATATATATATATATATATATATAGCTTTGTCTTCCCCCACAAACTTTGAGTTCAATATTTTGAGCTATCAAACTATTTTTAATTCTTACCTGAACTTAGGATCAGCACAGAAACATTAGCAGCATCACACAATCTCAATGGTGTGTACCACAATCTTGAATTGTCATGGCAAGTAAAATTTGTAACTAGTGTTTAACTCAGAATTGAGCTTGGTAATTGAGGTATAAGGATTCATACCTCTATATGCAGATAGTATAATAATTACTTTGAAAAAGAAAGAGATAAAATGTGCTGGAATGTAAATACATCCATTACAAAATAACAGAGGGTTTTTTTTTTTTTTTTAGCTTCTTTTGCTTGATACATTTATATTTAAACAGTTTATATGATGCCATTGAATGGACTAAATAGCAAATGCTAAATTTGTGTTTACGTTTTTTTTTTTTTTTACGGAACAGCAAATTTTTCCCTGGGAAAAAATTTGCTGTTCCATTTGTTCGATATTTTGTTGTTTCGATATTATCGGTACGATGAAATAGCATTCACTATTTACATCGTACGATAATATGATATAGACACTATTTAAAATAGATAGAAACACCCTACCTTGTTATCTTAAAATCATACCAGGAAATGTAAATTTATTTGCTGACCTGTTACAGACTGCATAAAAGTCAGATGACAAACACCAGGTTTATGTTTCATTTCTTTGTCATGAATGCTTGCATTAGCTATTTCCATTGATGAGTCTTGTATGTTTTATTTCTGTGAAACAGGGAAAATGCTTTAAAAAATCAGTAATGTTAGAGCCCTCATCAGTGAAATAAATAAACAACTCAGTAGCTTAATAAAAAACAATCAAAGCCAAGTTTGAGGCTAAAATAGTTACCCAAGCCAAAGACAATTACAAGGCCCTTTTTAGCTATGTCCATAATCTTAGAAGCACAAAGTGGGAATGCACTGAGTTGATTGTGAACAATGTTGCCTATACTGAGGCTGAAGATATAGCCAACCTACTTGCCAATAAATTCATCTCTAACTTTACCCCTCTCTCCCACCATTCTGTCCCACAAAATATAACTGAAATTGGACTGATTCCAGCTATCCCACCAGATCAAGTCCTAAAACACTATCAAAAGCTAAAAATACTGCATTGATAGGTCCTTCTCAATATTCCTAGATGCTTCTGAAATGGTATGAAGTATTATTTAGCCACGTTCCTAACAATGCTGTTTAACCACAGCCTCCACAAAGGTTTTGTACCAAATGAATGCAGAACAGCTACAGTCATTCCCCTGCATAAGAGAGGACCTTCAACAGACCCCTTTACATACCCATAAGACTGGCCAACATTATATGCAAAATCTTGGAAAGATTTATCATCTAATAGGGAACTTCCAAACATTGGACCTGCCTCAGTTAGGATTCATCAAGGGCAAGTCATGCTTACTCAACCTGGTGGACTTTTTTGAAAAAGTCACCAAAGCAATGGATGAAGAAAAAATGGTGCGTACTACATACTTTGACCTGCCCAGAGCTTTTTACATAATCCCTCACTTAGGCATAGTAGAAAAGCTAAAAAAACTGGGAATAAACCCATGTGTCACCCACTGAATTGCCAAATGGCTCACAGATAGGATGCAGCAGATCAAACTAGGGGAAGCTACCTCAACAAAGTGACCATTAGAGTCCTGCTAGGGTTTGGTGATAGGACCTCTCCTGTTTGGAATCTACTTCTCTGAAGTAAAAGACAGTACTAGAGGACACTGGCTGACTAAGCGTACAGATGACTGAGTGCTAGGAGAGGTCACTGAATTCCCGGATTACTTAGCCATCTTGCAGGAAGGTTTGTCCCAAATAAATAACTGATGCCAAAGTCATGGACTGCAACTAAATGCTAAAACATGCATTACTGTATCCTTTGGGAAATCATCTACCCAGGGAACTACCACATTAACAATACATCCCTAAGACTTGAACCAGTTCTTTGGGGTTTGAGAACTTATGTGGAAAGTGATCTATAACGTTTGACCAACATGTGTCCACTGCAATAAGAAAATCATTTAATAGTGTGCAGCTTATAAACAATCTGATTGTGTCTAAATCTAGGGATGTCATCCCCCTCCCCTTTTACTCAGCCATCATTAAGTCCATCATTGGCATATATTTGTTGAGACACATGCAAAAACTGGAACACCCACATAAATACCTTACTAAGAGGATACAAGACCTAAAGCCTATGTCCTACATGAACTGACTCAGAGTCCTGTCACTATACTCTGTATCCT
This sequence comes from Protopterus annectens, assembly GCF_019279795.1. Taxonomy (NCBI): domain Eukaryota; kingdom Metazoa; phylum Chordata; order Ceratodontiformes; family Protopteridae; genus Protopterus; species Protopterus annectens. The sequence goes on along the minus strand of NC_056737.1, from coordinate 776,960,283 downwards.
ACAGACTGTTAAGAGGTGACCTGTGTCTGTCATACAAGGCATTCTCCAACCCATTACTGATGAATTTACTGCACATCAGCAGGTCAAATGGCTTCAAAAATACTCAGTCTAGGGATCTAAACCAAGAGAACAGTTTATGGGGAACCGGTATATATCACAGATGATACCACTGCTCTGGAATAGATTCCCCAACCATGTAAAACAAAACTCATCCCAGTTCATATTCAAGAGCAGCTTAGATCTATGAATGGGTATTAGAAAATTTACCTTCGGGACTACCCCTTGTACTACTAATGGACAGAGGCAGCTCCTAAATGCTTTATCCCACACATGGGTCCCCTCAAATTATCTATAGTGTGATCCTAATTATTCTCGTTATGGGGAATATATAATTACTGATGATGAGATGGGAAAGGCCATTCTAACACCAAATGGCATAAGTCAATTTGAGCATTAAAAGGGAAACTGGCAAAGCTTAAAATGGCCTGCAAGGGCAGTAAACCTAATACTTACCTATGAACTTGTAAACCTATATTTAAAGAACATTTTATCTGGTTCTACTGCACTGTATTGAAGCAGCAGTTACTATTGCAGCCACTTAATGGACCACCCACATTTGGCCTCTTACATCTGCTTATCATCTGTCTGATTGCTACTACACTGCCATTTTCTCCTTCTGTGGTAAGAACTACTTGCAACACAGCCATTATACAGTTAGACACTGTGCATTTTTTGTTATGCCCTACTATCCCACAGGTATGCAACGTAAGTGTTCAGATTTGTGGCATGCAGTGAATACCATGTTGGGTTATCCCCCACGTCTGTGAGTGACATAGCTGTCCAGACAGTGTCCTTGAGTGGACAGCTTCCATTTTGTCCATGGTAACCAGCAGAGATTTTTTAACAGGAAACATGCCCCAAAAATGCCACTAAACTGGACAAAAGAAAGCAGGCTATACTCTCCCCTCTTCTCATTCCTTGTATGGCTCCTCCACTGCCTAAGCAGATACCCATCCTGTATCTGCTGGGTCATCGTCTGGGTTCCTTCTTCCTGCAGCTTGGAGGTAGTAGCTTCACCTTTGCATTGCAGCAGCTGTTAGTCTTCTTTTCCTCATGTATTATACTGTATTATGCTGTTTTCTAAGGCAACCTGATTACTTGGCTATAGCCAAGCCCTTTTTTGGTGATGCACTGAGATTTTCAAGCCATAATCCTAATTTCTTCTACCTCAGCATTGATGGTGATACCATGCAATTGTCAGTGTTGATTATTGGCTTGCATTGGAGTTTAATTGTAGCAAGTGCGGTTGAAATGTGTTATCACCGGATATTCATTATTCAGTGTCTAGCTTTAGTAAGTAGCACAATGAATACCACGTATAGGCATTAATGTGACAGATTGGATGAAAGTAAGAAAAGTATATTGCTACAACTCATAAAATGTAAATAAGATGTGCAACCTAAGATCTGAATACACTGAACGATTGTTGTCTTAATTTTTTCTTTCTAGCTGTCTCATGCTTTCTGATTTTACTGGACATGCATCTTTAACCACTGTTGCTGTGTTTGAGTCACTGCAAGATAACATTTAGTATTGATGTACTTGTTTATTACTGTGACTTTGCATGACATATAAGTGAGATGCATGAGGCCAGCTTATTGTGTTATGTTAAAGAAACAGTGAAGAAGCTACTAAGGGAGGATGCCTCTAATACTAGGAATGCAGGCATTTATAAAGAGTGTCCTGATGCGAGTCTGATTATCCTATCGTAAAATTAGTATGCTATATGAAATTGTGTTCTAGACATCAAGGAAGAAATATTGAAAATAAAACCAAAAACAGTCAGTAGAAGTCTAGAAAATAATACCACTTTAACTAGAATCAAAGAAACAAATCATAAAATTTAAGATAAGCCTGTTCATTGTTAAATTGTAGAGAAGAATGAAATACCAGGATAAATGAAATATAATTAAAATGTATAAATAAAACCTTTCAAATATGTGGAAAGTTAATCGACTATTATTTTTTAAAATAAATTGGTGTTAGAGACAGGGTTGGCCTTAGGTGAAATGACACCCTAGGCAAAAGACTCCATGGCATCCCCATGCTGTTCCACTGCCCCCAGACACACACACACACACACACACACACACACACACACACACACACACACACACACACACACACACACACACACACACGCACACACACACACACACACACACACACACACACACACACACACACACGCACGCACGCATGCACACACACACACACACACACACACACACACACACACACACACATACGCACACATGCACACACATCTCCTGGTGCTCCACACTTTTTCCTCCATCCCAGTCTGCCAACACCATCCAGAGTATCTGTTTTCCCATCTTTTCTTACACTATCTCTTACTCTTCAGCTTTTTCCTGTATCCTTCCAGTGTACTCTGACTGGCCAAGACTGCAATCTAATACCTGTGGAGAAAATAACTGAAATGAACTAGGGGTATAAGTCCCCAGAATTCATAAGGTTTAACATGTTCTGAGGTGCCGATTTAGAGAGTTTTTAAACAACACTGTAATCCAGTGATATCCTGAACATAAATCATGACTGAGGAAAGAAAGTCATTCTTACTCTTCACCTTTGATTTCTCCTGCATCCCTTCGACACACCATACAAGAGTGCACTGTAATAACTGTAGAATAAGCAATTGAATCAGGTCAGAGCTCAAGTGGACCACTAGGTCCCCCAGAAGCAATACAGTTATAGATTAGATTCCCTGAGGCACACTTTTGAGCTATTTTTCAACATTTTGATCCACCGATGGCCTGAATAAATACCATGAGTAAAGAGAGAAATTCAGTTGTATTTTTTTTCTTTCAAGGAAGACATAAGTTATTCCTAACAAAATAGCAGTTGTGAATAAGATGAGGAGGCAAATGCTCACAATGATACATAAATCATATCTGGGGATAGTGCATGACTCCCTAATACTTTTCACAAGGTTACATAAATCATATCTGGGAATAGTGCAGACCATAGCTTTCAATTAATCAGGGACATATTTCAACAGAATCAGGGACAAACCTAGAAAAAATCAGGGACATTTTTAATATATGAATACTATTAACTTGACACTTTGGCAGAATAAAAGGATGTTAATTACTATAAATTTTGTGAAATAAAGGAAATCTGTACCTCTTACTTACTGCCATTATTTATTGAGTATAATTCACCACCTTTCCTCTAAGATTAACTAGTTTTAGGAGGGATTAAGAGGGACAGAGCTAAATTTTGGATTCTAAATCAGTTACAGTTGAGAGGTATGATGTAGGCCTACCTACTGCTGCAAAAAGAGACTGGTGTCTTGTGTGTATCTGCCTTGTGTTAGACTCGGGTGAAGGCGTGTCTAGAGTCATATATTTCAAGCAGCTGCTTCCACGCCTTCTCATCCCACCACAAAAGATAGCCAGCTTCTGTGTACCACTCCAGTATTAGACTGGGTCAGATCTGAAAGTATAAGTAAATGTATGCACATGCTGACACTGGTTCTGATAAGCCACTTCTGTCACAAAATGCATTGATTTTATACAAATGCACACACATGATGACACTGCCCTAACAAGACAGGTCTGTTATAAGATGCACATACACTCACGGACACACACACACACACACACACACACACACACACACACACACACACACACACACACACACACACACACACACACAGACATGTATGCACACACAATCTGCATGCTTACCTTTAGGTAAATTGGAGGAGAGCCTATTCACCCACATCGTGTATTTTTGGTGTTGGAAAGACAGAGCACATAGATAAACCCACACAGATAGAACGAGGACATACAGACTACATGCAGATGAACATACAGCCAAGAATTAATGATGGTTTACTTTCACACAAGTCATGCTCCTGCCAGACCACCGACGATAGACACTTATCATGTGCAATGTTGATACTTGTGTTGGGAAACTGTTATTAAATACAGTGCAAACCCCCTCCTCACAAACCCAAGCATAAGCCATAACAGTACCAGCTTACACACTTCCAGCAAATACAGCACATTGTATAAGACTATTGCTAACACACCAGATCATTAACTACTGTTTAACCTTTTTAACTAACATCAGGGTGAGGTCAGTTGTACCCACAGATAGTCACTATGCCCATCCATTACAGTTACTTTAGTATACAGAATTCAGACATCCAGTAGTGTTTAAAAACAGATATGTAGATAGTGAGATAGAGAAAAATTGCCACAATACTAAACCATTCTGGCTTTTTTCACAGAAATCACACCAGTCTTGCAAAAAATCAGTGATTGCTTTAACTGAGCAAATGATAACAGTCAGTTACATTCATCCACGGAAAGCTCTTATAACCACCCAAAATTATAGCCACTTTTGTGCTCTTCAGACATCTTATTGTAATAAAATGGTGACCATGTAATGGATTTTAACTTTTCTGTACAAACAGAAGCCAAACATTAAAGTACTCCTAACTGTTTCACACAGATTACATTAATCCTACAAAGCCAGAATAATGAACAAACAACAGCTGTTTTCCTCCACAGACAGCCACAGCAATTATAAGTAATTTCTGTGTGTATCTTGTAGTGTCGTGGTAGGGATATGTTTCATGATTGTCTGCTTCACTAGTTATAAAGCTTGTTCCCTGCCCCAACAATACAAGTTATTGTGCAGCCTAACATCTTTCATTTAAGTAGCTGGATAGCTAGCTGTACATGTGGACCAGGAAACAGACAGACAGGTAGACAGAAAACTAAATAAATGCAGTGTGAGAAAGTGGGAGAGAAGGGTACACAGAACTGTTAGTCAGATGAAAAATGTTTCAGTATAACTGGCCATAGCAAGAGTCTTCTCTACTAAACATTTGCCATTCAGAAGTGAATCCTATCAAATCTTGTGGCACTTGTCTTTTGTATTCTTTTCACTATTACTCTACAAAAACAACATTTACAAATCTACTGTGAGCTTTTGAGAGAATACTTTTTTAGGCAGCAGCAAGTTGCCACTTATCCAGTAACCAAGCTTGGTTGCAATGTTCAGAATCATCACAGGAAAAAATCTCCCGAGAGTCTATCCTGCTAGATGAAAATCTCATCTATGTTAATAAAATTAACCATTCTTGAAGAAAACAAGACTTTTCTGCATTATTTCCTTCAGTCAGAATTATCTAAGACTAAAAACTTAACAATAATAGGATTGTGGAATTAGATCAGTGAGGCTAAAACACAAACATTTGTCAAAATGGCCTGAATGTGCTAAGTTACATATACATTAGTGCAGAAAGTGGCCTCAGCTATGTAGCTTAGGATGCAGTTAATGAATTTAGGAAGTTAATGCTGCTCTGACTTTACAATACAAAGTAAGATGGGCTGTCTGAACCTAACTTGCATTCAAACAGTGTGCTTAGACAAACAATGCAGCACAGTCTTCTCCAGCACTTCAAAGTAATAATTTGATGAATGTAACCTTGGGCACAGACTGTTGATGCAGGAGTCCTAAAACTACATCAGTCTTTACAAATGGCTACCTGGGGAGTTAAGGAAATATGTTTTTCAGTCTCATGGTTGTCGCTGAACTCCTCTGAGGCTTACGGCATTCATCACTGCTCTCTGTTCTAGGGCATGTTGGACAGAATACAAATAGTGGAAGTGGAGACCCAACATTGCACCAGCAGAAGTCCATCTGTTTAAAGTAAGCTTTTCATAGTAGAATATAGAATAGAATATAGAAAAGTACCAAGTTATGTGGATTTAACATGCCAATGTTTTTCCATTCTTCACACACAAGGCAAACACACACACGTGTGTGTGTGGTAGTGGTGTGTGTGTGTGTGTGTGTGTGTGTGTGTGTGTGTGTGTGTGTGTGTGTGTGTGTGTGTGTGTGTGTGTGTGTTTTAGGTACATTATTGAATTTTTCCACAGTTATTCATAACTTTTAGCCTTTCCTTGATGTCTTCTTTGGTTTAGTGCTGTTGATCATAGGGAACTGTATATATTCTTTATAGGGAACTGTATATATTCTTTATAGGGGACTGTATATATTCTTTATAGTGAACTGTATATATTCTTTATAGGGGATTGTATATGTCTTTTATGCTGCTTCTTTACATTAGTAATAAGGGTGAGAAATGTCTGCATATTTCTAGGATGGTTTATCTTTTTTCTCATCTCTGTCATGCTAGTCTGTTCAGATCCTACATTTATTCTCATGGATTAATTTAACTGTCCTCTTCAAAGCAGATTTTTGATGTGGAAAAGCACATTGGGGTGGCAGGGGAACAAACTATAGAAGACATATTAGCCTTGAAGAGGGGTAGCTTCTGTAATATTTCATGCTTTAAAGAAAGATGACAATGAAAAATGAGCAAGATAAGGTTGTGCAATGACAGGGAGGAGAGATACAATGAACCTGAGTGCAACGTTTACAAATAATGTGCAGAGACAGGCATGCAAGCAACCGCACTGCAGAATCGATTATTTTTACCACAAAAGAAAGGATTGTGAAAAAAATCCAGATGAATAGAAGAATAAAACCTCGTGGGATTGGATTCTATTTCCGGCAGAAATTAGAAGACAGCTAGTGACACAAAAATGATATAGTTTAGCAATGCATGGGGGGAAAGGTATAGTCTTAAGGGACTAGAAAAATTATAGAATATACTTGTTTTTCACAATGAGAGCAAATTATACCAGCAGACTTATGTGGTCTATCAATCTTTAACTACCGTCAGAATTCCCATTTATAAGCAAGGGCAAAAAACACAGATGCTAGTCTGGCCTAACTACCAAGGAACACATCAGAATCATTGCTGAAAGAAAGAATAACTGTATGCCTAGACAGCAGTATGACATATGTTCTAAGATAGAGTGGATTTACAATGGAAGTAGCGTACTAATCAAACCATATATATTTTAATACTAAAATAACTTCCCATTGCATTGAATGGACTTCAGTGCACCAGTCATATACATTTTCAAATCTCCAGCAGAGCCAAAACAAAGTCATGTGAGTACTTGGCTCGATGGGATAATCTAGATAAAAATAATGACTGCAGATGTTTTTCTTTCAATCTGTTGGCCGTGGCAGTGCCCCAATTCCTTCACTTGGTCAACCAGCACCCCAATCCACCCCTGGTCCAATGCCTGAATTTTTTTGAGCTAATTTTTTAAGGATGTCCTGGGGTATTATTGCTGTCCTACTTCAAGCTGGGGGGGGTTCTTATTTTGTGACCTATCCTGGTTTTACCCCCCCTTGCAAATCCTGCAGTTGTGTCTGAGGGGTGTGTATGCAATGAAGACATGCAGTGTATCACCCCACCTCTGCAGCAGCTCAGCCATGTCACCACCCATGCCCGTTTGAACCACGCCTCCCAGCATGACAGCCCCAGCAGGCAACAGGGATTGTCACAGGAAATGCCCACAGGATCATCCTGAGAGTTGGTAACACCAGTCATTCCCTGCTGCTCTATCAATTGCACAAGCTGCTAATCAAACTTGCGTCATTTGGGCCGTAATCAGGGCTTTATCCCTCTACACCACATAGGTTCATAGGTTGGTAAAGACATCATGGTTTGAGGAATGTCAGATTTACTCAAGGCATTAAAAAATGCAATCCCAAGATAAGAAATATTGCAAAAGTGTCTAAATTAATTCACATGGAAAATGATAAAGTGATACAAGTCAGTGGCAATAAATAAATAAAAAATTTGAATGAAGGCCTATAGTAATGTACCTCAAAGTAAACAAGCAATATGAAAGGCACAAGGGAAGGCTGAGATGACATAGTAACCACAGAGGAAGACACAAAGACACACTGGCAGCAAATACCAACAAGCTATTTCATCTGTACAGACAGAATGGGAAAATAATTCTTCCTTTATTGCACAGAATTCTAGAAACCCATATATATATATATATATATATATATATATATATATATATATATATATACGCACACACATTATATATATATATATATATATATATATATATATATATATATATATATATAAAATGTGTGTGTGTGTAGATTATATATATATATATATATACACACACACACACACACTCACACACACACACATGCACACACACACACACACACACACATGCACACACACACACACACACACACACACACACACACACACACACACACACACACACACACACACACACACACACACACAGATAGATAGATACATGAACACCGCATAAAAAGTATCACTACCACCATGGCATAGAGCATAAAATGTAAATTTAATGAAGGTAAAAACTTGGTGAAAGATTAAAACAACCAAAGTCAAGAGAAGATAAGCGGTTTAAGGTACTAATAATACCCTTCATCAGATCTAATTCAGTCATTTCCTGTCAAAGTTCTTAAGAAAACTCATGACCTATCAGAATCAATGATTCAATTTGTGCCTTTTATACATATATGTATATAATATTATAAAAACACTACTAACACAACAAATGACACATATAAGACTTGGTAATCAGCAGTATTCAGCCAAATTATATCCTTAACCTGCTACAGAACAAATGAGACACATTTTATTTACATCAAGGAAGGCAAATGCAAACTAATACAAAATCATCAGTAATGTCTTTCCAAAAATGTCTTAAATTATGATATTTAAACTAAGGTGGGCAGGTGTAATAAAACAGTGCCCTTTATTTGATTATTTGATTATCCACATAGCTTAATGTGTATAGTCATGGCTCCATGTGTAGTAGGTACAGGGTTTGAATACATGGAAGAAAAATAAGTATTTAATGGGCGACTTTAACTACCCAACCATAGAGTGGAAGACTTATTCTAGCTCAAACACCCAGAGATTCCTCAAGTTTGTCAATGTCAGTGCATTGGATCAGCTGGTCGACACCCCCACAAGAGGTGAAAATATCCTGGACCTGGTACTAACCAACATGAGTAGCCACTGTGTCATCCTCTTTGGTAAGATCCAACCATAAAGCTATCACTTTCAAAGTCACCATCTCTCCTGACCACCCCCCACCCCCCTTGCCAGGGCAAACAAAAAAACTTTTCCAAAGCTGACATCAGCCTCCTGAGAGCAGGTATAAGCAACTTCACAGCCACCATCCCTTCAGTTGGAACAAGCACTAATGTCCAGGCCTACACTAAAAAACTGTATGAGTACCTGTATAGCTGCATGGACTCAGCAATATCTGACATAACCAAATCATCCTCCTCATGGAAGAGTAAACCTGTCTGATGGACAGCAGCAATAAACAGACTCTATAATAAAAAAAAAAAGTTGCTGTCCAGGACCAAGAAGAAGCAGGTGCCAAGTTGGAAGCAATCTCTCCTTTGTCTGAACAAGCAAATAAGGTCACTGGTGAAATCCTCTAAGGCTATCTTTAAGTCCACATTAGCCACATCCACTAAGGACATTCACAAGGCCTTCTTTGCATACATCGGCAGTCTCAAAGGTAACTCCCAAATCTGCTCTGAATTGGTGGTCAAGAATATCACATACACAAACGCCATAGATATAGCCAACCTGCTGGCAGACAAGTTCAGTGAAAACTTCACCCACCTATCCCCCATCAGTAAACCAGGACATCCCCAGCACCTGCCCCCCTCCCGTAATCACTAGGGAGCAGGTCATTAATGCCCTCTCAAAGGCAAAAAATACAGCCTCCGTGGGACCTGACAACATTCCTGGCTGTGTCCTACATGAACTCAGGCAAGAGCTCTCAGCACTACTAGGCACCCTATTCAACCAAACCTCGTGCACCGGCTTCATCCCAGTAGAATGGAGGACAGCCACTGTCATCCCTCTACACAAAGGTGGAGCATCCACTGACCCAGGCAGTTATAGGCCCATCAGCCTAACTACCCTTATCTGCAAGGCCATGGGAATGCATTATCATGGACCTTATAAACAAGGACATTGGCCACCTCCAAATGCTTGATCCCACACAGTTTGGTTTTGTCAAAGGGAGATCATGCCTGTTAAACTTGGTCGCCTTCTTCGAAACAGTCACCAAAGCCATAGATGAGGGGAAGACAGTGCACACCACCTACCTTGACCTAACCACAACCTTCAACACTATTCCCCACTCAGCATAATAGATAAACTCTCCAAGCTAGGCATCAACCCATATGTTACCAGATGGGTAGCTAATTGGCTCACTGATAGAACCCACTCAGTCAAAATTGGGGAAGCCATCTCTAGTACTAGACCCATAATAACTGGCGTACCCCAAGGATCAGTGTTGGGGCCTTTACTGTTTGGGATATACTTTTCTGAGGTGGAAGCTAAAACCAGTGGTCTGTGGCTGACCATATTTGCAAATGACTGCAAGCTGGGCACTGTCATAAATTCCCCTAGTGATGTGAACATCCTCCAAGAGGGCCTTACTCAAACTAATGACTGGTGCCAAAAGCATGGCCTCAAACTGAATGCCAAGAAATGATTCATTATCTTCTTTGGGGAAAATGGAGTCACCACTAATTATCACATTAATAACAACATACTAAGCATGCAATTAGTCATGAGGGACTTGGGCATCTGGGTTGATATCGACCTGACTTTTGACCACCACATTGCCTGCATTGTACAGAAGGCTTTCTCATAAGTAAGGGTATTTCATCCAGGAACAAGAAGGTCATAACATTCCTGTCCTCCCTTATCAGATCCATTATTGAGTACAATGCCCCCTTCGGCATGTACCTTGCCAAGCACATGCAGCAGTTGGATAGACCACAGAGGTTCCTGACCAGGAATTTCTAGGGTCTCAAACACCTATCCTATACAGATAGGCTAAAAGCCTTGTTCCTCTGCTCAATCTTATACAAACTGCTCAGAGGTGACCTGTGTCTGGCATACAAGGTTGTCTCAGACTCAGCCTTGATGGAGTTGCTGCATATCCATAAGTCAAACTCCACTCACACAACCCACATGCAAGGCCTCAACCTGGTCTGTGACATTAATAGAACTTGTTGGATAGATAGAGTTGTGTCCCAATAACTCCCCCATCTGTGGAATAGACTCCCTCTTCATGTCAAGCAGAGTACCTCACTAGCCCTCTTTAAGCGGAACCCGGATGACTGGATGGGAAAGAGAAAATATACTCCTGGGATCCCAGCAATATGTCTTGGTAGGATCTATACATGCAGAGTGTCTTCAGAAGTTATTTGTCTACTATAATCTTCTTGTATGTTTGCAGGTAGATCGAATACAAATTTTGTTCAAATATGCATTATGTTAGCTAGCAGAATGCACCTTATTTTAAGTACTGTAATTGAAAGTGAATCAAATCTGTGTCTCCAAATACTTATTGTGTATCAGCAGAGGATTAATGCAACCTGCAGCCTTTCATAGACTATTTGGATAAAGGGATGTAATGGTAATCTGTAGTGAATTGGTTTTACTCATTATGTACGCACTGGATCTGAAACAGTAATGTGCATAAGAATCTTTAAGGTAGTCTGTTGGTCTAGTCCGGAAATATGGACAGCTGGCTTAACTGTGATTTTCTGCTGGGAGTATAATACTAATTGTCTGGGATAATCTGAAAACTTTCTTCTCTAATAACAAGCACAAACTGAGATCTTTGCTATGTTAGAGCAGTTTCAGATTTTGTGAGATGATCATATGGGGACTCTTTATGTTTAGTCTTTGCCTAAGAGAGGACAATATCTGTTAAGTATTTTAAATGTGAGCAGAGCTGAGGCACAGGCAGGTTCAAGTAGCCAGCTGTCCTTTTATAAGGTAATATAGTGATATTCCCATCTTGGTGCTAAAACTGCAGATTTTAGTAGGTGCAGTTTGTATAAGATGAGTATTATGTCTGGAGTTTAGAGCCATGACTATCCAAAGATATTCCAGGAAGGGAAGCAGTATGTTTTTGGCTGTGGTTTTGGCTATGTTTTTGGCTGTGGTTTTGGTTATGTTTTTGGCTGTGGTTTTGATTTAGTTCAGTAGGCATAAGGTTAGAGATAAAGTAATTAAGTAGCAGCATTCAGTTGGGTAGCAACACTTTCAGTCATTTGCTCCATATGCTCCTTAAATAAGAGATCTGAAATATTTTAAAAACTGGACTATTTCAAACATGTTATGAAGTATAGCAACAATATTAATAGAACTAGCTGGGGTGATCTTTTTGCTGGTTCTAAATAGCAGGCGAACTGCTTGGTGAAGTTTATGGACAGTTGCAATGCCATAGTGAGGTTTTTTTTATAGCAGTTATGATGCATGTGAAAACGTTATACATAGATATATATATATATATATATATATATATATATATATATAGGGTTGATATTACATCGTCTAACTCACAGGAGTTTGAAAAATGTAATATCGAACCAGGAAGTTCAAAACCCAAAAAAGTACAAAAACACAGAACAGCAATTTTTTTTCCAGGGGAAAAAAAAATCGTTGTTCCAGTACAAAAAAAAAAAAAAAAAAAACAAGTGCCCCCCCCCCACCCCCCTACTTAAATATACCAACTCTGAAATCGCACCATAATGGAGGAAATAGCTAGCAAAGCCGCGAAAACGGCCCATCGATTTTTTTTCCCTGGGAAAAAAATTGGTGTTCCGTGGCTTCGCTATTTTCATATTTCGAACATATGGGTTTGATATTCCAACGTTTGGACTCCTGTGGCTTTGACGTTGTAATATAGACCCATGTGTATGTATATATATATATATATATATATATATATATATATATATATATATATATATATGTATATATATATATATATATATATATATATATATATATATATATATATACATATATCTATATATATCTATATATATATGTGTGTGTGTGTGTGTATATGTCAAAATAGTTAAAAAAATCAACATATCAAACAGCGTGTGATTGAAAACTACTGATTTATCACCAGGCAATCAAAAAGTAGAAAAAAAAAGTAAACTTTTTTTTTTTGCAGGGGGCAGCCCACTCTGGATCCCCACATCACCTACAAATTTAAAATACCAATTCTGAGATCTCAGTACACTTAGGAAAGGACAAATTCCTAGATTCCCATTGAAAGTGATATCACACAGAAAAAAAAACAGGTATGTGCGATAAGCTGATTTTCGATTAGCTGCTGTAGTGGCTATTTTTTTTGTCTGACAACATGAATTCTCAACGACTTGATGGTAACCCATTTATAATTATATATATATATATATATATATATATATATATATATATATATATATGTGTGTGTGTGTGTGTGTGTGTGTGTGTGTATCGATACATACATGCATACAATCATACATACACATACATATAATACACACACACACACACACACACACACACACACACACACACACACACATGGATCCCATTCAGAATGTAAGTGCACTGTAACACTGACTTCCATAATAATGAAGCCAGAACGTTTATAATTCACATGAGAGAATGTACAGAACATCAAGATGAAAGATGCACCATATCGAGTATGTCTCACAACATGCAAGACGCATGCATACATATATGATTACATTTCTTTTCATCGATAACTAACTTTCTTCGACAGAAATTGAGTCTAAATTACTGTCATCAACAGAAAATTCATCTGAAATGTTCATTGGTGATGGCAAACATCTAAAAAAAAAATCTCAACTAACTAGATCACAGATGTAAATGAACAGCATACATTTGTGATCATTAAAAAACATTTCGTTTACATGGGGTTCTTTGCCCCTAAACCCCCCAGTGTGAGGGCTCTGCTCCACAGCATCACAGGAAATTAAATATACTAACTCCATTGTCACACAGCCATGGAGAAAGAGATAACTCCTGAAATTGTATTACAGCTGAACTGTTGCAGTTTAACTATAATATAGTTTATACACTGTAACCACAGACAAAATTTACGAAAAACAGCAGCACACAAGTCTGCTTCACCCTTGCCTTTCTATCTGTCTATCTATATATCTATACCTATATTTCTCTCCCTCTCTCTCTCTTTATATATATATATAGTTAGTTAGATATAGATATACAACCCCTTTTCCCATTTTTCATGAGGGGTTGGGGTGTCACTCTATCAGTGAAATTCTGGGTAGTATAGTTTCATTGTCTGCCTCCGCTGAAAATGGACATGTTGTCCAGTCGGACTTTCCCGGTAATGAAATATAAAATAAATAAATATATCTATACTGGTGTAGGGCAGTTAATTAAAAGCAAAGATGACTAGGATCAAAATATTTGAACTGTATTACTCAAACAGCATTAATATAATCAAACAGGAACACCGAAAGCACTTTTATATATAAAAAAGGCTTTATTGTAATAACCAAAGAAGCATCACTTGTGTAAATAACAAGACTAAGGTATTTAAAGAGACAAATTGCAGAAACTGCACTGTAATATAAGATGATCTACTCTCCCGTATGGGCAGAAAAGTGCCATATTTCATGACATACTTCCTCTTTGTAAGTGAGGAAGTATAAAAGCAGATGTAATGAATCCTCACTTTTTTAATTCAGTTCTGTTCTAACACAATATCATCCATTAAACAGTGAAGGCTGGTGACTTCAAACCAAGGTGGTGAGCTGCAGGAAGCAGCAGAATGGGGCTGAGATAACTGAAATGGGATAGGGTGGTATTATAGGTCAGTCAACATTGAGTATGTTTATCCTTTGACATAAATAACTGATCAGACTCTACTGCACTTGGTAAACAGTCAACCAGCATTAGTCTTCCTTACATATAACAACAACAAGAATAATACTTTAATTAATGTATTTCTGATGCACACAAACAGTCACACCTCATATTCCATCTTGTTTCACCCAAATGCATATTAGCCTTCCAAAGCCAGAATTAAAACAGTAAGCAGCAGGGCCAACCATTGCATTCACAAGCAGTCTCATCTCCACTGCTCATCCACATTATCTGGTTTGATCATGCCAGGTTAAAAAACAAAAATTAAAATAATGGCTGCATTAATGTATTTTTTCACATGAATAGTAGTCATATCTCAGAACTTGTAATCAGTCTGATTTGAACCTACCACGATAAAAAAGTACAAAAGTAAAAGTGCTAATAGAGTAAAAATGAAAGTATTTTCTTCCACATACATCCCCGAGTGTCATTGCCTACCTGCCTAGCTATAAATTATCTGGTTTGATCATGGCATGATAAAAAATGTGTAAGAAATATTAATATTATTACATTAATCAACATTACCAGGTTGTCCTCCAATCACTTTTTTCCTTTTATTCAGCTGAGGGTTCCCATTGAAAAAAAATAGCTGTAGCAGAAAGAAAACATAGGTGGTTTCCTCAGTCCTTCTTTATTCCCCTTAGAAAACTCTAGAAAACAGCAAGCTGCTAAGTCTGAGTTTTACAAATTAAAAGTTAATTTGTTAGGAATCTCATTGGCTTTTACTTCCTGGATGTTCCCTCTCATTTTAAAACAGCCCTGGAGAATGTTTTTATTTTTTTTGTAGAAGTTGAAACTCAAGCTTATGTGCACAGCCTCAAGTTCTGAGTTCTGTGAGCAGGAGAATGAAGCTGCTGTGAGCTGCTTCTTTTAACCTTTAACTAAAATAGTATTTATTTATTTAGTTTACTTTATTTTATTATGTTTTATTTTAAATAAAAACACACCAAAAAAAAAAAGAATACTATGACAAAAGTGTGTGTGTGGGGGGGCTGCATCTCATCAGTCATTGTCACGAGCCGAAAGGTCGTAGTATAGCAAACATGGTGCTACATAATAGGTTTCAGATGCCACAAGTACCGCTTCATTATGAAGTTTCCTCTAAAGTGGGTATTTATATATGTGGCAATTGTTCTATTTGTCCCTATATAGTGAATAGTTTCCCTCAGATTAATGGTGTTAAATTTAGGCCTAGTCAATATTATTTCTGTTGTATTGTGGCAATTATTTATAGTTTGAAATGTCCATGTAATAAGTTTTATGTGGAGGAAAGTTAAGGCTAGATTTCAGGAACATATTAGGGTCATAATAAGTGGTAATTTTGATAATCCATTAGCAGTTCATTTTATGGAATGTCATTCTAGTGATTTTGAACTTCTTAAAGGTTGTATTTTAGAACAGGTTAACATTCAAATGGGTGAATTAGTTCTTTTAAAGGACAAGTTGCTGTATAAAGAAGCACTTTTTTATTTTGAAGTATGATACTTTAACCCCTAGAGGGTTAAATACTGAATTTAATTAGAAATATTTTATTAATTAATGGTCAATAATTTAATTGTTTTGTGTATATATTGATTGGGTTTTATTGTGTTTTTACTCCTTGAAGACTTTGTGGCTGAGGCGCTAGAGTGAATACATTTTCTTCTTCTTTTAGTCTGTTGGCTGTTCTTTTGTAGTTTAACCTGCTTGTTTTGGATCCTGTGGCTTTATTGCCATGTGCCTTCACTGCCATTGAAGTAGATAAAGCAAGCAAGTGATGTCTAGCCAAAGCTCTGATTTACCTATACCATGCCTTAATAACATTTTGCATACATGGCAGTGTATAATTGGTGAAATTGTAAACATCCCATGAGGCAAGCAGAAACACTGGGGGAAGCCTAGAAAGCTTTGACTCTCATGTACAAAACAGATGTATTTTACCACACATATATTTATCCTTAAAATAAGATTAAAATTTTATAACCGTTGCAAATATCACCATCTGGCAGAAAAGATAATGCCATTATCATTTTACTACAATCTGTAAAGTTAAGTCAGTGACACAAATATGTACAAGCCCCCATTGTGAAAATTCTTCTAAAGATTCTGAGCAAAGTAGAAGTAATGGCCTTTGCCAAAAGCAGAAGGTGTAGTATGTGCAATACCCCGATAGCTGCTAATTCAAAACCAGGCAATACAAACTGAAGAGATTCTGTAACCCACGGCCATGCATAAAAATGAGCATTAGCTGCTAAACATATTATATATTTTCAGTAATTTACTGCTCAAGACAATATGCAAGAATGGTAATTCATTAAACCACTACACTTGTGACACCACATGTAGATTAAAACTTCTTAGATTACATATCTTAGATGGGCAGCTGTGGTGGTGCAGTGGTTAGCATTGCTGCCTCATAGCAAGAGGTTCTCCTGTTCGATCCTTGGCTGGGGTGCCTTCTGTGTGGAGTCTGCATGTCCTCCCTGTGGTTGTGTGAGTGACAAAGGAAAGCACTATCCACCATCCATAATGTGGTGGATGCACAATGACTAGACTTTTTAGAATAATAAACAATGATATTGGAGATCACAACAAGCACTTTCTCAAAAACTCAGCAGATCTAATGTTCTACTGGTAACTTTCCAAGTTGTTGATACTCAATAATGGATACATATAGCTCCATCTAGTGCTGTCTTCTTAACAAGGGCGATAGTTCATACAAGAGTTTTCATTGATGGCATATCAGCTGTAAAATCCAAAAATGTATCTGCAACCACTTCCTCAACCTCCGCTGAAGAAACATCGTGGGATAGTTATGCTCTTTTATGTTTCTGTCCCTTACCCCATAGTGCTCTACATCTGGAGCTTCTTGGGAATAAAAGTGACACATAATTTTTGTAATTTCAGCATCAGAATTACAAAATGTAACTGCTGTCACTTAATCCTTTAACAGTTTTAAATGGCAGGACCAATATCTCTGTCAAATGACATATTTTTCTGTTGTACAAATATCCAACAAATTCCTAGCATAACTTTTTCTTTATTTGAGACTGAACTGTCCTATACATTTGTCCAATAACAAAGACATTCATGGCACCTTCACCTTCTCTGACAGGAGCCATGATTTCCACATGAACAATACACTCAGATGAACATTTTTTTTTTCTCCAGAAATCACCGAAAACATTTTACTTGGGTAACAATTACAACAATTACAACTAATCCAAGCATGACAAATACAAACAATATATACCTGCATTGTACCAGCAGAGAAATAACCTTTAGAAAGTACCTATCAATGACTAAAGCACCAGCAGACATTTGTCACATTTATTCAATGACACATGCCAACGTATATTCATCACATGCTCCCATTCACGGCACAGCGTGAACATCAGTCAGACAGCGGAATCATGACGTGTTTAATCACAGATAGGTTCATAGGAGGTTACAAGGCTAATGGCCCAAGACCCCTTACAAGCCTAACCATATTTATTCCAAACTGCCCCAGTTGTCAGTAGTTAGGTGAATGAAGTCCACACATGTAGTACCAGACACACAGGAAATGTATCACACAATCAAATTTCATCACTTCCTACAGAATCACATTATGCTGACAAATCATTACAGGCATATTCACTAAAGCTACATTCAGAGATTAACACTGCATACAACATCTATGCATTTCAATGATTCTGCCCATTGAGGAACATTTACAACAAATAAACCCATCCACAGTCATGTGGCTTGATTATTAGGGTGTGTGTGTGTGTGTGTGTGTGTGTGTGTGTAAGCTGTTTTGGGATAAGGAACTATGAGGGCATGCTTATATTTTCATGTGTGTGTGTGTGTGTGTGTGTGTGTGTGTGTGTGTGTGTGTGTGTGTGTGTGTGCGTGTGTGTATGCCTTTGTCTGTGAGATATAGATACCATCACATGCAACTTTGGGTGGAGTGCATATATGTTTGGGTTGTCAGATTTTGCTAGCTTTTCAAGATGTTTGACAATACTTTATGCGGAGACAGATTTTAAGTGGTAGTGGAGTTAACTTATATGAAAATGTATGTAATGACAGTCTTGATTCTTGCTCTGGTTATGTTGGTAATTTGGAATAGTGTGCTGGCATTTAAGAAAAAGTCTTTGTGATCATTTAGTTGCCGGTGAGTATTACAATATTTATTAGTAGAAGGGCTGCGCATATTAAGATCAGTTGTATCGTTTATAACTTTCAGCAATAGTTTGAGTTAGGACACTAGTAAAGACTGTTTGTCCCAGCCCCATTTTCAGTAATCCACACTGGCACCAAAAGACATTTGACAACCTTTATTAATCCAACAAAATGATAACTTTAGCAAATGTAATAAATTAGCAGAAAACATAACATTCTTGCTGGCATCCCTCAGGGCAGCGGCTCCACTTACCCTGTCCAAAACATCCATCAGGGCAGCGCACCTACTAACCATGATCAAATCATCTGTCAGACAGCATGCCTGCTCACCCTTTCCAAATAAGCAGCATCCATACTCAACTCACTTAATTTTATCAAGCAGCGTCCAGCAACTAACTTGATCCCAAAACTCAATGCCATCAACACCCTCACCCAGAGGGGGAACAGAAGAAGGCAATCCTGTCCCTCTTTTGCACCCATCCAATCAACTCACTTCCCTCAAAAGTAAAGGAGGGAGGGTGGGTCACAAACTCACTCCAAAAATGTGGCACTACTTCCTGTATTGTGGTAATATAACAGTTAACCCCACCCACTCTCTACCTCACTTCCCCTAAATCCCCACTCCAATTAATCCCTCATTATCCAAAACCTAACTAACCAAACAACTTAACACTAAACCTAACCCTTTTATCCCCTTATCCACTCACTCCCCCCTTCCCATTCTTCCTATTTTAATCCCCTTAAAAGGTACCTAGACAAACTGGTTTGTCCCAAACCTCATTTGTTACACAATAGGCAGATAGCTTTAGCCCCCATTGTTTATAAGTGTCATTTTTTTCCTAATAGGAAAGAAGGCATCAAAATAAGTGTTTTTATTATTTATATTTTTATTATTGTTTTTTCTTTTTTTTTTTTTTTTAGTTTCCATGGGTGTCCCATTCTTTTAATTTTATGTTTTTCTTAAGGTGGTCATTTAGAATGTTAGACATAGTTCTTACTACATTTATATAAAATGTCAGTTATTAGCAAATACAGTACAGGGCAATTTGTACGTTTAGGTCACGTGATGGTAATAAGATTCTGAATAAGTTCTTTAGGAATGCATTCAGGCAGATAATGATTAGATGAGTTCAAGAATTTTATATTGAAATCACCTGTTATTATGAGGTTGCCCTTGGAGTTAGTTTTAATAATTTTGCTTAATGTTTCTTCAAAGCATTTTGGATTGGATGGAACTGGAACATCATTTACTATACTAGATAGTTTAGTATATTTACCTAGAAGATCTTAACCTGTTAAGATTGCTCTTATTTTAAGGTACATTGTAAAGTGCATTTCCTACCTGAAGTAATAAGTTACCTTTTTCCTAATCGCAGCATACACCAGCAGCTTTTGGCCAGGTCTGTTAGTCCATTTTAGAAAATAGTTATGCTTTATGAATGAAAATGGATACATATTAACTTTAGTCATGTCTCTGTTACCACCAGATATCTGGATTGATTTCCTCAATACAAGCTTCAGAACAGTCCAATTTGTTATTGTTGCCAGCATTAACGTAATATATTCAAAGACCTTTTATTGTATGATAATTTATGTTTCACTTTGATTGGATATGCTGTGATGTTGACTGTTTATATGTAGAATGAATGCTGGGCTTAGCAGAATAACGTGCAAGTTGAATAATGTGCATTTAAATTCCTTTTGTAGGGAGTTACTTATTGAGACATTAGTGTGAGACTAAGGAGCATTTGTGCTAGAGGGGGATGGTCCTAGATTTAAGAGTGTCAAACAGTAGTTCTTTGGTTAGATAGATAAGTAATGGGTGACATTGTGAAATGATTTATAAATACTGGTGACTGTTGTTACAAGAGAAATGTTAAGGAGTTTTCCTGAGTTGGTTAGTGCTGCGCAGCTTTTGCCAGTGGTATTGCATAGAGACAATATGGATATAAGTCTATAGCTTGTGGTATGATGTTATTTACCTTCTTAGTTTTGTTCTTTTATTTTTGAAGTAGGTTTGCTTATTGACAGGTGACAGTAAAGATACTAATTGTATGCATGAGGTCAATAAAAGTAAAAAATTAAGAGGAAGAGTGTTTTAATTTATTTATTTATTTGTTTGTTTACCAGGTGCACGAGCTGGCCTCTTGACCCTTTTTGGCCATGACCTGGACCATTAGAGCAGTAAATGCATCAATTTACATCAGATGCAATACATTGCAAATGTTACAATGCAGATCAGATTTACAACAGACAATATACTAAATAAGTTGAGAACAACATATAATGCGCATGGTTATTTACTGATACACTTGCTACATATGTACAATAATCTTTATAAGATGCAATGTAAAATAATAGGTGTAATTTATCAATAATATGAAGTATTTGAACATAGACAATGGCAACAGACATTAATCATTGACATGGTAGCAATTACAGATAGATTCTGAAAAGAGGTGTTTTAAGCTTGCATTTAATGTCTTTAATAGTGTCTTGTTTTTTTTTTTTTTTTTTTTTGTTTTAGTCCCATAAGCCATTTTTTCCAGTCTAGAGACCTCTCTTCTCCTAACACACATTTGAAACATTGGCAAGAAAGGAGGAAATAGTTGTCTTGTGAGCTGCATAGGTCTGATGAGTTGTCTTGACAAAGTAGTTTAACATTCAAATGGAGATAGTAGCCTTGTTTTAAACCTTGAAAATTAGAGTGCTTAGCAGAAATGTAGCCCTGTTAGCCACAGTTAAACATTTAGTGCGTTCAAGCAACTTGCAGTGATTTTGAATGAGGGGTTTGTTAAAAAGATAAAAAATCTGTAAATTTTGCTATCTGTTACTTGAATCACATGGGCTTTATATATAGAATGGAGAATGAAAATGAAGTCCATATTTTAATTTAGGAAATAATACATTTTTATAGGTTCATAGGTTTTTACTAAGCTAACTACCACAAGGGCCTTTTTAAGCCTAGACATGCATCCCAAATCTTTGACAAGTTCTGATACCCTTGATAAGTGTAAGCATGGGCCTGGTAAATGAACCATTTACAGGTTACCTGAGTCCATTAGAGACATAGGTGCCAAACTATGGATGAATTTCTGATTAACCATCCAATTGTCCAAGCTGCACTTGAATTGGGTTAGGGAGGAACTCTGCTTCACATGGATGGGAGAGCCTGTTCCATAGGCACAGTAGTTTCTGCGATGCATGCCTATCTCTCTCGTAGGTCCTGTTTATATTGCAGGCAAGGTTTAAGTCTTTGGAATGGGTAATTCCGGTGATGATTGTTTTGTGGAGATACAGAAGGTCCATCAGAGTGGGGTCTAACAATGCCCTGTATACCAGGCATAGATCTCCACTCAAACGCCTGTAGGAGACAGAATACAGGGATAGGGCCTTCAGACATTCTGCATAGGACATTTTACTTACGCCGTGTATTCTTTTTTGTTGCATATGTTTAGTTAGGTACATACCAAAGGGGGCATTGTACTAAATGATAGGTCCGATGAATGCCGAATATAGTGGAACAATGACTTCTCTGGACTTAGATGCTATACCTTTGTTTATAAGTTGCGCAACATAGAATGATTGCCTCACCACTGTAGACAAGTGATGATCAAAGGCTAGATCGCTATCTATGTGCGTCCCTAAATCCCTTACTACTGGGTCAACTCTAAGGGGTGTGTTGTTAATATGATAGTTACCAGGGATAGATGACTTCCCAAAGGATATTATGCATTTCTTGGCATTTAGTTTTAGTCCATGGCTCTGACACCAGTTGTTTGTCTGTGTCAGCCCCTCCTGGAGAATATCTGTGTCACTGTGAGATTCAATGACAGCTCCTAATTTGCAATCATCTGCAAATTTAGTCAGCCAGGGACCACTGACATTGGTCTTCACTTAAGAAAAGTAAATTCCAAAAAGGAGCTGTCCAAGGACTGATCCATGAGGGACTCCACTTGTGGCTGACCTCTTTGTAGAGGTGGACTCCCTAATCCTAACATCCTGGGTCCTGTCTGTGAGCCAGTTAGCTATTTTGGCAGTAGCTAAGTGAGCATTTGGGTACAGCAGATGATTAATTTTGTATCACAGTTTCAGTTAAGCAAGAACTTTATTAGTTACTTTTCACTATGTATTGTAAAGGAAAGAGCTAGATAAATAATTAAGTCTCGATATTTGTGTTCAATGTCATTGGAGAAAGTATTAACCCTATGGTCATTTATATTATTGTGGCTAGTATAGTATGGTTTCCTTTAGTAGTGAAGACCATACCATTAGTTTTCTGGGGAGTTGATTAGAAGCATGTTGAAGGAGCATACTTGGATGAAATCATCTTTTTGCTTATTTTGCAGGTTGTTGTCGGTTTCTACTGGCTTGTAAGAAAAGTCTATTACCTGCATACATGACTAATTTGAGATATGGCTGTAATAGTGGGAGGACATTGACAAAAGGTGCAATAGCAGAGTAGTACTGTTGTTAGTTTGAGAGTTTGTTAGTAAGAAGTTTAATTAAACTTTTAAAAATAAACATAAAGATGTTAAAGGAGTAGGGCAGAAAGATAAGTAGTGGTGTGCATAGCTGCCGCCAAATGTTATGTGTTAACTTCCAACATTTGTTCTCCTTTGGCCTTCAGGTGATTTTGGTGTCTAAACAGGTGACTTAGTGTGTGGGAGAAGAATTATGGAGTGATGTGATTATACTACGAAATCAGTAAAAAAAAAAGCTTACGTTGTTAAATATGTCCCTAGTGCAAGACCCAATCTTAAAAGCATTTAGGGGTGCTTAGCATGAGCTTGTTAAGTACCCCTAAGTGCTGTTAAGATCAAGTTGCTAGCTAGGGACAGATAGGGAACAGTGCTTGCCAGCAGAGTTGAGTGTCAAAAGGAACAACAGCTTTTAAAAACAGCAGAATGAAGTGTCTAACAGCTTCTAAATTCTACAGAAGAGCACTTCATTTTTGCCTGCTCTCTCTTTAGTAGTGCTAAGTGCTTTACTGGTATTGAAAACAAACAACACTTTGCACTACTACACTGTGTCATTTTTTTTCTCCTGTAACTGGCATTACATGGAGCAGATAAAGCTCCATCCACTACGAAGAATTCTGATTGAGTCACAGATTATATACTTTTATGATGTGTTCTCAATATGAATGATAAGATTCATTTCAAGGGTATTTTTCTTGGAATCCGTGTCTCAAATACATAATGAGCTGGTTATGATCAGAGACCAGATTGTAATCCTCTATGACTGGCCCATGTGCATTGTGACACCCCTGCACTGGCCCAGTAATCAAAGAGCCTCAATCCTCACCACTGACAACAGTGGGGAACATACACACTGGGAGGATTGACAAGTACACACACAGTAAAGTGCAATTTTCCTTAAGAGCAAACAGAGATCACAGTCAGTCTGAGCCTGGTTTCTCCCTCTTTCTCCATATCCCAAATAAGTTTCCCCACTGGCACAACTATAGGGTTGAGATCTCAGCTGAGTGGTCAAACCAAGATCTCCATTACCCTCTCTGTCCAACCAGTGCTTCATGTCCCTGCCTAAGTAGCTGACACACACACACACACACACACACACACACACACACACACACACACACACACACACACACACACACACTCCTTGAGATTTGATTTATATACACATACACATACACACACACCTGGGAAAGGCTGACACAAGTTTACTAGCTATGCCCCTTCTGTCCAGACTATAAGGTAGTTTTTACTGCCACCAGGCAACTCTTATCAGCTACTTTAAGGCCCTTAGCAAAGAGTGTCCAATCCTACTGTGCCATATTGCTATTAATCCAAATGGTAGTCTGACTAAGAACAAGACTATTTAGGAGTGGCCTGTACAGTGTCACCAAATAGACATGCAAGTACTGTAAGAGCTTAAATATCTCTAAACAGACCATCCACAATTAAAAAGTTTAAATATATTTAATAATGAATAATAAAAGAACAAGACAATACTCAGTAAGTAATCAGTTACAGTAGAGTTCAAAATCACAGAAATTTTTTAAAACAACATTGCAGGACAGTCTCAAATAAATAATGAAAACATCTAAGCTATAATTTACTATATTCCTATCTGAATTTAAAAGATTTACTATGCCCTAAAAACTTACTTACAGCAAGGCAAGTGCAGAGGTGAGTGGTGTTTCCAGCTGATGTTGTTTGGTCAAAGGCAAAATATCAGAATGCACAGTCTCTCTCGGAGAGAGTTCTTAAATTAATATCAAATATCACTGATGGGTTATCTTGGATGACATCATTTGTGTCACCTGGCTTCAGTTCCCACGTTAAACCCCCTTTTGCCAGAAACAAACAGAATTTTAGCATTACCCTGTCAAAAATACATATCTCTCAAATGTTTGCAGATCCTGGAAGTCATAAAACAATAAAACACTTCCTCTACATCTTAAACCTAGTAATTAGTTCTCTTTCAAGACAATACAAAAAACTTTTAGCTCTAGATATTATGTCTGCTACTATACTGAAACTGAGAGATAACATCTGTTTTATTATGTGGTTATGAAACAATTTAATTTCAACTATTTTCCCTGAATTTTTTCAAGTAATCCTCCTGTGTTCCAGTTTCCATTAAACATACACATCTAAATAATTGCAATAGTGCAGGTACATTCCTGTTCTGTTGCAGTAGGGCATGCTGTGATTATATTTTAGCTCAGTACTTTACACACACTTCTGTATAAATCATATCAATATTCACAAATGATGTATTAAGTTGAGTGGTTCTTTAAAGCTCAATTAATTAATTGATTTGTATGTGATGTCAGGATTTGGATACTATTTAAGTTGTGGATTTCTTTTATTTGGTGTCTTAGGTAGTTGATGTATTATTTCAATGAAAGCACTAACATAAATCTGTTTCTGTGAGATTACCACTGCCTTGTTTGTTTAATATTCACAAATAACATAGAATTATTTACAACACTCCAGATAGCTGGGCTGGCAGTATTTCCCTTTGTATGCATAAACATTGTTCTTTAAGCACACACACACACACACACACACACACACGCGCGCGCACACACACACACACACACACACACACACACACACACACACACACGTGATTAGTGTTCCTGATATACACAGCTTGTAGTAGCATTTTCATAACACCGAGCTGAGCTCCACACCTGTTTGCCATGTATGTCTCACTGGAACAGGTTGCCAGGCTAGATCACAGTAGACATACCTTTGTTTCAAGATGCTGCCATGTAACTAACTCAAGTATGGAGACGTGCATGTTGTACTATGCCATAATCAGTTGTAAGTGCGGCATAGCAGCAGGTGAAGGGATAGTACCACAGGAAGATAACTTTTCAGCTAAACAGCCTGTATAGCATGAGGCTATACAAAGCATATTAGCATCGTGAGACACGGGTAGAAGGACAGGTTAAAATACAACACCTGGTACTTCCAGGTAAGGCAGTTGTGGTACTGCATCTCCAGACCAGGTGTGTTGTCATAAGGGATGAGATACTGAATAGACTAGAAAATTCAGTATTGGCATATAACTCTGGTCAGCTATATGTTGATTCGAAGTTACAAAGCCAGTGCACCTGCAGGGACCTTTGTACTCCAGCTGTCTGCATCTTCAACAGCACAATTTTAGCCACAGTGCTGTGTATGCATGCACGCTGCTGGGTGGGTCTCTCTCCATAAACAGCTTGTACCTGTGCTTACCTGTATGTGCACTGTACATGTACACTGTTATCTGCTGTACTGCCTGGCTGCAACAGTACCAAAACTACAGCTGTCTAGTATGAACCCTTCACTTAAACTCCAACACAATGCTACACTTACAGAATCTGTCTGACTACAAGAATTGCTTGGAGGACATATGAGGGCAGTGAGTGCACATTGCAATTGCTGGTCTGACCTATTTAGCCCTCACATCTACTGCTAATATATGACATGCCATCTGTCTAGGTGCTAAGCACAGTGTATCTTTCATGGAATAATAAATGTGTTTTAATACAGAAGGGTACAACTGTTGTTGGCCCAGTCAGGAGTACATGATTTTTGTTGCTTTCTTCAATACATATATGATTAGATACAAAGAGGTTCAGTGCAGATAGGTTCAGTGCAAACTTTACCCCCTCTCACCCCCTAAAGGGCCCATTTCTATACTGGAAGAATGCAAAGTTCCTGTAATCATGGCTGCACAGGTAAAAACCACACTCTCCAAAGCCAAGAACACAGCATCTATGGGACCCGACAACATCCCAGGCTGCATTCTACATGAACTACAGAACGAATTTTCACCCCACCGAAGTACCATGTTCAATCATAGCCTCACCTCAGACTTTGTGCTCACTGAATGGTGCATAGCAATGGTTATCCCACTCCACAAAGGTGGAACCACCACGGACCCCAGGAACTACTGCCCCATTAGCCTGACGAGCCCGGTCTGCAAGGCTATGGAACGTATCATCATGGAACTTATAAACAATGACATTGGTAATCTCCAAACTCTGGACACCACCCAGTTTGGGTTTGTAAAAGGCAGATCATGTCTCTTAAACCCGATAGACTTCTTTGAAGTGGTCATCAAAGCTGTAGATGAGGGTAATGTGGTTCACACAGCCTATCTAGATCTCGCCAAGACTTTCAACACCATCCCCCACTCTGGAATTATAGATAAACTCCCTAAACTAGGAATAAATCTCTATGTCACAAGATGGGTTGCCAACTGGCTCACTGACAGAACCCACACTGTGAAAGTAGCAGACTCCAAATCTGACTTCAGACCAGTGACAAGTGGAGTACCACAGGGTTCTTTCCTGGGTCCTCTCCTGTATGATATCTACTTCTCTGAAGTACAAGCTAACACAGAAGGTCTTTGGCTAACGAAGTTCACAGATGATTGCAAACTAAGAGCCATAATCAAAACTCCTAACAATGTGGACATCCTACAAAAGGGCCTCACTGAGACAGATGCCTGGTGTCAAAGCCATGGCCTCAAGCTCAATCCAAAAAGTGCATTGTCACCTCTTTTGGTAAAAACTCTGTACCCATGAACTACCACATAGCTGGTAGTCTACTCAACACCAAAAGTGTGATAAGAGACCTTGGGGCACAGGTGGACAGTAGTCTCTCCTTTGATAATCATATCGCCAAAGTAGTCAGGAAATCCTTCTACTTGGCACACCTCATCACAAAAGGTTTCTCATCCAGGAAAAAAGAGATCATTGTTCCCCTGTACTCGTCACTCATTAGACCCATTATAGAAAACAGTGCCTCTTTTGGTATGTAACTCACAAGACATCTACAACAACTGGAAAGGCTGCAGAAATACCTCACAAAGAGGATTTCTGGCCTCAGACAGATGCCCTATGCAGACCGTCTCAAAAACCTCCAACTTTACTCCATCGCATATCGCCTACTCAGAGATGATCTCTGCCTAACATACAAAGCTATGTCAAACCCAGAGCTGTTGGACATGCTCCACTTAAAGGAATCCCAATCCCTCCTACCTACATGCTCTAGGGACTTACACCTTGTTACCACAATAAACAGAACATGCTGGTGGGATAGATTCCTGTCCCAGAGACTTCCTATACTCTGGAACAAACTACCTATCTATATCAAACAAAGCTCCTCATTAGCACTCTTCAAGAAAAATATTGATGATTGTATGGGAGATAGGAAATTCACCCCAGGGATCACTTCTGTGGCTCTGCTCGACAGGGTCACAGGAAAATAATTTTCTTGGGTGGCGAAAGCCAGGGTACCTTTCTGGCTAGGCTTATATAGGCCCTAGGGCCAATAGCCTAGAACCTACCTATGAACCTAAAATACAAAATGATATCTGCATTATAACTGAGTCTTGAGAGTGAAAAATATCAAAATGCACTTTACCACACTAACAACTGAAAGTTCATGTAGCCAAAACTATATGAGGAGGTCCTGAAACTGTGATTTAACTGTATAAGATTTGAAATCAAAGGAACAGACCAAAGATGAATACTGGGCCTTGTTACCAGGTGACAGTAACATGCAGATTTTACCTGCATTTTCCAGTATTAATTATTCTGACTCCAGTATACCATTAATCTTAAAGAATGAATAAGTATTAGGAAATGGGATCATGGAATGGTAATACTTATCAGTTAATGTGCTGGTGTTAAATATGCTTTCATTGTTTTTAAAAGTTACTTAGCCTGTACATAATATTTTTTAGTTTCAGTAACACTGCATTTGGAATTTCTCCATGTGGTGAAATTCCTTTTTGTATTTTACATTTGGCCTCGCCACTTAGCTGAACTGTCTTTAGGCATTTCACACTTCAGATTTTCCTAATGCCATATTTATTGCATTACTTCCAGATTATTAACATGTGTGTGTGTCTGTGTGTCTCTGTGTAATGTGAATGGAAATGTCTTTGAGAAGGCTATTCCCTGACTTGACAAGTCAGCTCAGAATAAACTTTTTTCTATGAGAAACAGAAAGTCTGCAGTTTATTGTAATCACTAATACTAACTGATTTAAAAAACAGAAAAAGTTTGCACAGCATAGCTAATACTGCAGTTCCTACATCCCCCTTTCAAACATGGCCTTATCTGGGCAGCAGAGAATAAACAGCTCAGCACACAATAGTAATATGAACATTTTTATTTCTGACTGTGCAGAAAGTAACAGTTGTACATTTGCTGTAAGATATATCATCAGAACAAAGGGAAATGGGGCAAGTGATTTATTTAATCTCATATAATGTATAACTTGTGGTTTAAAACAAAAAAACTAAGTGCAGCTAGTGTGCTTGTCAGCTCTAAGCACTTCTCAAAGATCCCTGCTTAAAGCAATACAAGGAAGCCTAAACAACTTTCACCCTGCTTTCAGGAAATGCCTTGTGTTAGTACATGTATCCCATAATATGCATGATCTTAACCTGCTGTAAAAATTATAGAGTGTATGTGCCGTGACGTGATGGTCACCTGTTAATATAATCCTGAGTTTGTACCATATTTTTACTGTTAGCAAATTCATATGTTTGCAATATTTGCAGAAAAGGGGCTTTGCCCTGTAAGACTTTTCCTGTAAACATAGGAAAATAAATAAACTGATATACTTCATAGACATAATTTAATAATAAACTAAAACTGGCTGAAACTAATTGAATTAAACCACAGTTGCATAATGAACAGCAAAGTTAATAATGTCTGAAATTTCTATAGAGTTTTGAACAAGTATAATTAGATTCAGTGTCACTCATATTTAAATATCTGTATCATAAATATCATGAAGTCACAATAAAACAAAGAATTTATAAATAACTGAAGTAGATTACAAAAAGCTAAAACTGTCAAAAACACCAGCAGTATTAAGTACCCTGGTGAAGCACACCACCACAGAAAAAAAAACAAGCCTGCAAAACACCCAAATGAAAAATTTACCAAAGTCCATATAAATCCTTCTCATCTGCAAGCTATGTGAAACATTGCTTTTAACAATTCCAGTACAAAATACCCATTCTTGTGATGCACCAGCCTAGGAATGCTCTCCTCATGATCTATAAGCTTTTTCCATTTGTAGACACAGGAACAATTGCATTGTTTTGTAGTGCATGGAACAACAGGATTACACTCCAAAAATGGGAAAAAGTCAGCCTTGTTAACCACATTTTTGATGTTAGAAAAATGTTTAACAACCTTTACTTAAGCATCTCTGTGTGCCATTAACATTGAGTCTCATGCTGGAAATTGACAGGGGATAGTGCCAACTGGCAAAAAACAGCAGCAGAAGGGAAACAGCTTTCAAAGCTGTTAGATACTTCACTCTGCCATGCATCTAAACAGAAATGTGGTAGAACAAAGTGTCTAACAGCTTTAAAAGCTGTTAAATACTTCCCTCTGCTACACTTCTAAACAAAAACTGTTGATAATGAAGTGTCTAACAGCTTTAAAAGCTGTTAAATACTTCTGTCTGCTACACTTCTAAACAAAAACTGTGGCATAATGAAGTATCTAGCAGCTTTCAATGGCTGCTATATTTTTTCCCTTTTTTTTCTGTAACTGGTAGTACAAGGAACTGATAAATCTCCAATGACTACAAAACATTTATGATCAGGTCTCCAATCATAACTTTGTTGTGTCATTTTTTTTGTTTTGTTTCTCTTGCTTCATCCAATAACATGCTGGTGCTGGCATGGATCCTGATGGTGTCCTGGAGGGACTTGGCCATCAACCTTCACCTCTGATTTTTGAGTTATGGCCTACACTTTTCCCCACACCCTTAGTGCTTGTCAACTCAAATGTCTGAGGCCTAGTTTGCAGCATGTCTCCCCTCAGGAAGCATCATAGATGAGCAGTTCACTCAGGATGGGCAAGCCCATTGCTCTCTGCCAACACCTTAGATGTCAGAGCTGCAAATCATACCCAGGCTGTCTAGGTGGTAGTTAAGGCTTTACCCCTCTACACCACAGTGCTGGCTTACTATGTAATCATGAAATGGATGCCAAGATCCACTTGTCTAGCTTATCTCATGAGGTGAATTTCTTGGTTTCTGTGTCTTGAACACATTAGTTGGAAATGATTGGCGATCCAATCATAACCATGTATGTTATGTGCTCTTAGCTCTTTGTTAGTGATGTGTATATGTCTCAATACCAATTGTTTTAGTCATGCCTATATGAGCTATTCTCTCTCTGTCTCTCGCTCTCTGAAAAGTTATGGATACATCCCCATATATGTCTGCAGCAGGTGTAGTAACTATATATGTTACACTTATACTCATTTCCTCTCAAAAATCAAATG
Source organism: Protopterus annectens (assembly GCF_019279795.1). NCBI lineage: Eukaryota > Metazoa > Chordata > Ceratodontiformes > Protopteridae > Protopterus > Protopterus annectens. Next base: position 776,928,616 of record NC_056737.1, on the reverse strand, counting down.
TCTTGTCATACAGTTTTATGTAGTTTACTGACTTAATTAAGTATTGGAGTAGTTTATCTTCAGATGTTAACTGACAGCTATGGATAAAATCTATTAAATGTAACATTGCTCTGAATCACATTGTATCTTATTAAAGTTTCAAAAAATGTTCTTTGGTGGTGTTTCCCCTTATGTACTTTAGTGTTTCTGGAGCTTTTCTTCTTGTAACTCCACTAATACATAAAGACATACATACTATGACATGTAAGGTGGTTTGTGACAAATTGATTTATGTAGTTAGCTTTGTGATATGAAAACCATATTTACTGACAAGTAAATAAAGAACGAGATTCAGAAAAGAAATGCAGTTCTTATCAAACAAGTTAGTTTGCTGGTCAACACAACTAAAGTTAGCTTTCAGGCAAGCTTTTGACAGTAAAGAAAACATTTAGATGTTATGGTCCTTTTTAAACAGAGCTCTGGCAGAGTCATGGCCCCATAAAATGTTACTTACAAAGACCTCAAAATAGGAGAATTGCTCTCTTCAACATTCCAACAACAGGAAACAACAAAACAGCTATACCTTTTAAATAAGCAATAATACCACCTAGACAGCCTGGATATGATTTGCTGGGTTCTTCTTTCAAGGGTTAGATCCCTTCCCTCAAAGGGTTACGCTGCAGTTTGTTTGTGTCCTTCATCTAGTCTATAGAACTCACATTAGAGTCTTCCCCAGATCCTCCTCAGACACAAAATAATGAATTATCAGTGTAATACAGTATTGTACTTTAGATACACTAATGTGCAGCAGTTACTCATCATGTCTAACATCCTGCTTGTTTCTGGATTAATTTCTTCAAACAGACCATCTGTCACTATGCTACCTGACCCTTACAGACTTGAAAATTTAAAGTGACCATCCACCACTGTGCTACAGTATATAAATATTTAATTTGATCCACTAATGCAATTGTATTCTACAAAAAAACAGCAGAGGAATACTGTATATTGCTTATCTATTAGCATTTAATGTTTTTGCACATTTAAATTTGCAACCTGCAGCCTAGTTCTACAGAAGTATTATACAGAATGCAATAATGATTCCATTGTTGGAATGACCACTCACTGTTGGCTTCATATGTGGAAACTTACCCTGAAGGAAATAATGCTCATCTAACTCTGATTCTAAGCAAAACTTTTAAATACATATACAACTTCTGTGGTTGTTTTTGTAAAACTTTAAACAGTTCAGTTTCTGGTACTGATGCAAAAGGAAGTTTACCATTTATGACACTGGCAGACCTGGTGCAGGTTGTAATCCTGGAGACAGGGGGCTGACTGGGTACTGGTTCTTTAGTATTTTGTAGGTGGTAGGGGGAGGTGAGGGCAATTAGTGTTGTTCTGCCTTTCAAGGGCCTTGGATGAAAATACTAGGGAGAACTAAGTGGTGTGTTCTTCAATGTCAGAAGGTGGGGGTGGGTCATACTGATGGACACTTGAGGGTCATGGGTTATAGCAGGCATGCAATGGTTGTCATCATTATTGTACATTAAGCATTAAGAGATGGGCAATACTTGGTAAGTCATCAAAAAATACTCAGTTGTCATGTCAACATTAACAACCATTTCTCTTATAAAGATTGAGAAAGAGTGTTGCTGGATTATCACTGAATCTGTGAACAAATATCTTCATTCATAAATGCTGCCTGCCATGTGCAGCAGAGGCAGAGAGGTAGAAGGTGGTTTGGCTTCCTTACTGACAGATGTGAAATTGTTTCTTTAATGAACTTTTTATCCTGTGCTGCCAACTAAAGCATCAGCCTTCCCAAGTTCAATTGTCCAATTCATTCCCCTATAGGGTAAGTGCTTATCATGGGAGGAAATCATCCAGGTAGCCATATGTGTTTTTTTTTTTCTTATTTATTTTTCAGTTTTAGTCTCTTTCCCAGTGGTTGACATGAATACTTGCAGACGCAGGAGCCAAAACTGCCTACACCTGTGGAAGTGCACATTCTTGTATACACATCATGCTGGGAATCTACTATACTCCTTGTGCCTATCCATCCAGTATTTGTCAGTATTACAGAAAGTGAGAAAATCTCCCTTCCCCAGGATGGAGAAGCTGGTATCTCACCAACCACCTCTGACTCCTTCAGAACCTGAACCCCTAATTGATCTTATGTCATCTGGGTTCACAGTCAGAGTTTTATCTTTGTATGACACAGCACCAAGCAAGACAAATGCAAAATTCTTAAAACTGCACCCGTATAGTATACAGTCCCAAGGAGAGAGACAGAGAGCAAAATGTGCTGTGTACATGCCTGCTACATTTCAGATTTTTCTTTATTAAGAATGCAAGTAAGATTTCAATTAAATGCAACTATGTTTTGCATTGTTGTTTACTTCCTACCAAAAATGTTCAGAAATTGATATATACATGAGCATTTTCATGTGGCTGCATCAACTTGCAAAGGCAGTCATAAAAGATGCCACACTTATAATATGCTGTCACATTTCTTTATTTATATGTGGTGAGAAAGCCCCATGCCATTTAGCTGTTATTCTAGTATACTTATTACAAAGAAAAGTGATTTAACTACTGTGTTGTAGGAACCTTAACATGTGCTTTAATCTATACTAGCCCTATGCACAACTCTTTCCCTTATCATTGTAATCTTACACCTATCCCAGTTGTCTTCCTGTCCACCTTTCCATGAACCCCATACCTTATGGTAGGTATTCTGAGGAAAGTTTTGAATGGAAAGATGATGAACTCTTTACTTCAATATCCTAGCATTTTGAAACATAGTGTTTGTACCATTTGCTGTCTGCCAACCATCAAGTTTTAGTTTTTCATTATTAATCAGCCTCCTATTACCTTGGGATGGACAATGATTATAGGAACTGTCATTCAGTCAGCTGTCAGGGACTTTCACTGTTTAGCTCTGTCAGTCTCTTGAACGTTCCCTTAGCATCCACAGGATGTGAAGCACTGGGCATTGAGATTGACATTCATATGTCCATGTGCACTATATTCATAATGCTGCAACCTTGTAGGCACCACCTTCATGTGATCCCCAGTCAACACAACCGATTCTACCATGAAGCATGTGCCTGGACTTGAACTCTCTGACCCTCTACCCAAGGAGACATGAACAGGCTTAAGCACCATTATTCCTATTCGCCTGCAAGCTAACTTCAACAGACATTCAAGATTCTAGTCGAACTTGAGTAGCAGTATATAATTTATCCCTCTTTTGCCACAGAGATGATCAATATCTAGCTAGTGGATTAGATGCTATTTCACTGATTCTCTGCTGACAATTTGTGATGTAATTGTCTATTTTTTTGTTTTTGTTTTGTTTTATACAACTTATTTTAATACGCTTTATCATCATTCACACAGATAAAGTAAATCATGTAGATATAACAAATGGAAGATTGGTGCATCCTGAAAGGATAGGGCCCATAGCAGGCCAGCACTCACAGCACAACCACTTGGGTACCCTGTGATACAGCAGTATTGCAAGCATAGTGTAACTACATCAGGGGATGAAAGGGAAACAGCACAGATGTAGTTGCTCTAGAGTAGAGAAAAAAGTCACATATCTTAAAATGTTCACATTTCTGTTTGTGCTCCTGTTGTTTTAAGGAATGTATTTTGGGAAGTAAAATTATTTATAAAAGGTTCTTCCACATTTGTTGTGCCATCTGGTTTGTTTATTCAGTGATTACATAGAATGCTGGATCTTGCTTAATTGCAATTCAAGAATACCAACTAATGCTGTAATCACCAGTTCATGTAATGTCTCTTACTACTGTTAGAGCTGCACAGGTAAAGTAACAAATAGTGCTTCATTTGTTCCATTTGTTAGTGCTGTGCTACCCTCTTAACTCTCCTTTTTTTAAGAATGAGTGTGGCTTATGATAATGGGGAAACCAGCCCTCCTTATAAATGGAATTAGCTAACTCTATAATCAGTCAGAATGCCAAACTGTTCTAGAGTTGCAATATCCTGAGCGCTAAGTAATAGCACCTGCAAGTGCAATGTTCTAAATTAACACTGCTCATTTTTAGGGGTTGTGAAGTCATTTTGATATCATAATACTTAATATTGCTTAACTGTTCTGTTTGCCAATTCAGGAAAAAAAACAAACATACAGTGAAACTGTTGTGACAACATAAAATGTTTTCATGCTGACTGATTGGTCCTGATTTTAATGTAGGTACAAAAATAACTCAATTTTTACTGAAACTTGATTTCCTGTTCATATATTAGCTTGTTTAAAAATATTGTCTCTAATTCAAGTACTAACCATGCCATATGGAATGATGAAAATGGGGTTATCGCTGGAACACTAATGAAGAGGTCTGCACTCTTGTGGGAGGAGTGGATGGACTCTGCCCTTCTGAGCTCGGAATTTCTGGTTAGAGGCTTATAGTGCCTGCACATTTGAACTGTTTCTTACTGAAACTGGTGTGCCTTGTTTGCTGTCGCATAAACTAGATTCAGGCCTGCTAACTCTAGCTTTGTTTGTATAACTTGAGCAATAATCCAGGCCTTCTTTTTTGGAAAAGGTTCCCCTGCACCCCAGTGGCAGGAGTGTGCAGTTAGAACTTGTCTGACTGAAGACTACAGGAACAGGGCTCAGTTTTGAGATTTTTTTACTGGTTAATTGGGTAATTTGTTTAAAAGCCTTTTCTGATTGCTTGTAGTCATCTAAAGCTGTTTTAAGTGTATTTTTTACTGTTTGTAGTAGTTTAAAGCTATTTTAAGTGTATGTTTTTACTGTTTTTGCTTTATCTTTTCAAAAAACGTTTTCCTTGTTTCCCACCTTTCTAAGCTAGTATAGTTCAGTATTTCAGGCTAGTGCTGAATTCAGAGCTGTGTTACAAGTTTCTGAGTTGCCTATACCGTACTTAAGTTGGATAGAAGGAAGTTTCTCTGTTCACCTGTGAGAGAGGGAGCTTTGAGCACCCATCTGTCCCTGGAGGAGTGGTTCCAGCCCAGAAGTTAGTAGTTTATAGGCCATTTTGGGCTAATTTCTATCTCTTCATTTCCCTGCTGTAAAAACAGCGTTCACACAGTTTTGCATGTCCAGGCATTGCCGGTTAGCTAGGGCAAAATTATTCCCGGCTCCACCAAATCTCCTCTTCAGTTTTTCCCTTGAAAGTAGTCTAACTCTCAACCTAAGCACTTAAAAAGCATCCTACATTCCAGCACTTGCTCAGACCTAATAGCAAGCACTAATATACCCCGACACTTGATTGCCAAGCAGGGCAAGGCTCATTATTCACCCCTCAACAACCAAGTGACTAAGCAGCTCACCCTACTATTCAGGCATGACCAAAGGGCAATTTCAGGTATACTCTCCAGTCCAGCTGGTGAACCTGGGTATCCTGAGGCAATGTTACAACTGCCTCATGTACACAGACAACCCTCTCCTCCTACCACAAAACATTAACATATGCGAGAGATGCAATTATATGGCTAAACTGGAGGCTAAGCTCTCTCCAACCAAGACTGGAACAGGCAGTCATGAGGAGAAGGTTAACACTTGCACCACACCTCCAGCCTCACATACACATACTAAATCAGCACTGGCAAAAAATACACATAAATACACTAAATCATACTCGGAGGCTCTAAGTAAAAACCTGCAAAAGCATCAAAGACCTCCAAAGCAGACACCCAAAAAACCTGCAACTCCCGTCACAAACCAGAAAACACATAAAACATAAAATCAGTGTGCCGCACAATCACAGCCCTTAAGGCAAAATAACATACCTAACACACTAGTAATAAGCGACTCTATAGTCAGGCACACTGATGTCCCACTCACTAGGCTGGACAAGGAGAAGGTTACTGTTAGCTGCCTGTTGGAATCCACAATCCACCACATAACACAAGCACTCAGGTCACTCCTGAACAAGTACAAATATGACTCTGTCATTGTTCATGTTGGTGTGAATGACCTGAGATGTACCTCCCTGGACTACATGAAAAGAGACATGGAAGAGCTCTCTGATCATGTAGCCCAGGTGGGTATGACCCTGACCCTGAGTAGCATCCTGCCCTCACCAAGAGTGATACTGCAGTATAAAGAAAAAATGATAAATTTCAACAATTGACTAAGCTTCTGGTGTCACTCAGAAGGGATCCAGTGTCTGTCAGCCTGGGACGACATGCTCGACAAGCCTTGTCGCTTTGCAAGAGATGGCTTGCACCTGTCACCCCTAGGCTTTCGATTACTGGCCAAGGCTCTTGCTGCCCCCATAGTGCCTTTCTTAGGCAAGGCTCAAAATTCAAACCCACCTCCGTAAACAGCACAAATAAAAAAATGAGGGTTATGCTACTCAACACCAGGAGTTTAAATCTCAAAATGCACGTGCTCGAAGCACTCCTCAGTATGGAGAATGTCGACATCTGTGCAGTAACTGAAACCTGGTTCAAGGCTCCACAGAGCACCCCAGCACTACTGGGCTACAACTCATACCACACATTTCGGCCACAGAACATGGACTGAAACACAAAAAGAAGGGGTGTATCCATATTCATCAAGGATACCTACACCTCCAGGTTAGTGGCGCAGCATGATACCTCTGAGATCATCCATGTGCAACTAACATTGGGCAAATCTGCAATGCAAATTGTAGCCTGCTACAGATCACCCTCCATGACCCGGGACCACCACTCCGCCTTTCTGGAGACACTGTAAAACATGAATGTCCTACCAAACACCCTGATATTGGGCAATTTCAATTACCCTACTGTTAACTGGAAAAACTACTCAAGTACAAACTCCCAGGTCCAGCACTTCCTGGAATTTATCAACTCAAATGCCCTGGATCAGCTGGTAAACTCTCCTACCAGAAGTGAAAACATATTGGATCTGGTCATCACCAACATGGGCGACAGGTGTTCCGCACCAAAGCTCAACGCATCACTGGTTAGATCAGACCATAAACTAATCTCTCTGGATGTCCACACCACACCACCACCCCCAACCAAGAAAACCACAGTGAAAAACTTTTCTATAGCAAACTTCACCTTACTTAAGACAAAGGTGGTAAGTTTCACAGCCCCCACGCTAAAGATAACAGTGTCCAAGATGCAGAAACCTTTACAGATGCACTCTATGAGCACATACAAGGATGCATGGATTGTGCCATCCCTAGCAAAACCAAGACTCACTCCCCTAAGAGAAGGAAACCAGACTGGCGGACCCCTGCCATAAACAAGCTATACAACAGAAGGAAGAAACTAGTTCAGAAAAAAACAAATCCAAAGAAGGAAAGACATCCCTGATCAGTATCAGTAAGAAACTAAGTTCTCTCATAAAATCATCCAAGGCTAACTTCGAAAGAAAAATAGCCAAGGATTCAAAAGATAACCACAAAGCCTTCTTTAGCTATGTCAAGAATCTAAGTGGCAACTCACAGATATGCTCTGAGCTAGTGCAAAATAACACAAAATATACTGAACCTACTGATATTACCAACATCCTGGCAGATAGATTCAGTGCAAACTTCACCCCCTCTCACCCTTAAAAGGGCCCGGCCCACAACAATACCGGAAAAGTGTAGTGTCCTGGAAATCACAGACACATAGGTGAAAACAGCCCTTTCAAAAGCCAAAAGTACAGCATCAATGGGGCCAGATGGTGTCCCACGCTGCGTCTTGCATGAACTACAGAACGAACTAACCCCCCACCTAAACATACTGTTCAACCTCAGCCTCTCCACAGGCTATGTGTCCATCAAATGGCACACAGCAACAGTTATTCCACTCCACAAAGGAGGGGCCACAACTGACCCTGGTAACTATCACCCCATAAGCCTGACTAGCCTAGTCTGCAAGGCTATGGAGCGCATCATCATGGAACTCATTAACAAAGACATTGGGAACCTCCAAACACTTGACCCAACCTAGTTCAGCTTTGTTAAGGACAGATCATGCCTACTAAACCTGGTTGACTTCTTCGAGACAGTTACCAAAGCCATAGATGAGGGGAAGGTGGTTCACACAGCTTATCTTGACCTCGCCAAGGCTTTTGACACCATTCCCCACTCGGGAATTATAGAAAAACTCACCAGCCTGAACATAAACCCCTACGTCACGAGATGGGTTGCCAACTGGCTTACAGACAGAACTCACATGGTAAGAATAGTGGGCTCCAGGTCCAGCTCTAAACCAGTCACAAGTGGTGTCCCACAAGACTCGGTCCTGGGAACCATACTGTTCGGCATATACTTCTCAGAAGTACAGACAAACACAGGAGGACTATGACTAACCAAGTTCGCAGATGATTGCCAACTGGGAGCCATAACTGACTCTCTGGCTGACACAGACATTCTCCAAAAGGACCTTAATGAGACGGACACCTGGTGTCAAAGTCATGGTCTCAAGCTAAATGCCAAAAAATGCATAGTTATCCCATTTGGGAAAACAAAACACCCATGAATTACCACATAGGTGGCAGCCCCCTTAATACAGAAGAGGTAATAAGAGATCTGGGGACCCATGTAGACAGTAATCTCTCCTTTGACAATCATATTGCCAAAGTAGTTAGGAAATTCTTCTATGTGGCCTATCTAATTACTAAGGGGTTTGCATCTAGAAATAAAGAGGTTATAGTGCCCCTCTACTCGTCACTCATCAGACCCATCATAGAATAGAATGCCCTATTTGGGATGTACCTCACAAGACACTTCCAACAGCTGGAAAGATCACAAAAGCACCTCACCAAGAGGATTACTGGCCTCAAACATATGTCCTATGCAGCCCGATTGAAAAAACTCTGACTGTACTCAGTGGCTTATCACTTACTCAGAGGTGATCTCTGCCTGACTTACAAAGCCATGTCCAACTCAGAAATGATGGACATGCTCCACCTAAAGAAATCCATGTCACTGCGAGCCACTTGCTGTAGTGAGCTAAACCTCACCACAACAATAAATAGAACATGCTGGAGGGATAGATTCCTGTCACAGAGACTCCCCATGCTTTGGAACAAAATCCCTAACTACATTAGGCAGAGCCCCTCTCTAACACTCTTCAAGAGGAACCTTGATGAGTGGATGGGTAACAGAAAATTCACCCCTGGGATCACTTCACTGGCTCTTCTTGACAGAGGCTCAGTTAATTAATCAATGGGGCGGCAAAAGCTGTCACACTCTGGCTAGGCCTATAAATGCCCACGGGCAGATAGCCTAGTACCTATCTTATGAACCTATGAACCTATGAACTATATTTACCCTTCTATTATGAGAATAAATGCACATCTACCACACAAATCACCACCACTCAATATTTGCCAACTCCTGAATATTTCAAAGTTGTTGAGACATTAAACTTTGCATACTTTAAGCTATGCAATAAAATGTGTCTTACAGGAATCTAAACATGTGTCCAGCTCTATAAACCATGCAAAATCAAATAAATACATGAAGAAAATACTTGGCAATTTATCTCAGGGGCTTGCAAATGTTACAAGTACCTCATAACTTACTGGGTGATAGCTACACACAATGTAAAGCTGAATAATTAGTGAATATATCTTGCAGAACTCCAAGTAATTCCTTCAAACTCAGCTTGTATATTTTGTGACACTAATAAATCAAATCTAGTCACTGGAGCATAACTTCTGAATGAGAAAGGACATTTTCATTGGTTGGGTCTTACATAGTAAAATATAATAGTAATATTTCTTATTGCTAATAAAAGTTAACACACAAATATACCGACGCAGTTGTTTCAGTTGTCAGACATTTCTATTTGTTTTATTTTCACAGCTTATGGGCATAACCCTCTGAACTAAGTTGCCATGGCTATTTATGTACTAGAAGATATTTAGAACTTATCTGAAGAAAAAGTACTTACCATCTTTGAGGAACATCATGCAAAAGTTGTTTTAGCAAGAAAAGAAAACTTCCAACAATACCATTACATTAATGAAACCACATTATACATTCTTTTTGTTGGACTTAGAAAAGACTAACATGTCTGAGCAAAGGGTGTTTTCTACATGTGTGATAATACCAGTCATGCTCTAGACTACAACATCCTTCTTCTGTTTCAGTTGAACATTGGCTGTTTCTTCAGTTTGTATATAATTAATTTATTCACACCCCCAACAGTAAGTTAGTAAGATGTCACATACTTCACTGTTGGTAGACTGGACAGCAATTGCCAGGTGCCCAGATTAAGAGAAAATTTAAATATAAAAAATTTTTTTAAGCTGAACAAGGGAAAGCAGCTATTTACCTTACTTGTTCAGCTAAAATAATGTTCTTGTGTTTATAATGTTAATCATAATACAGAATACTACAGATTCAGTACCTCAATTAAGTCACACCAAAATAATAGCACTGTCTGTGGTCTGCTCTCAAACTGTATGCTTGAATGGGACAAGACAACCACCAAAGTGGCACTACAGACAAAAAAGTAGAATATAGCATATTTTGTACTCTTGGTATGAATAATTTAAATATGAAAATATTCAAAAGTTAGTTTTATGCATTAGTGTTTGCCATAATTTGCTACCTCTCACACTTTGTGAAAGTAGTATCTCTGAAATCCTATAAGCCTTTTGCACTTTTATTGCCTCCTTTTTAAAAGTGACCATAAGCACGTACTATGTGTGACTCTCACTTATCCCAGCCTAACACTGCTTTGTAAATATACAAACTTATCTACACTGAAGTAAAGACTTTATTAATTCCAAACATTATTATGTCTTATTCAGCATCCGTGGTGGTGCTGCGGTAGCATTGTCACCTCACAGTAAGACGCTGTCTGGTTCGATTCTCAGCTAGAGCGTCTTCTGCGTGGAGACATGCATGAATGGGCGTACCTTCGTTGAAGGTTGTGCATCAGGGCTGGCAACTTGGCATGTAAAAATCAACTGCCAATCATTAGCAGACCGGAGTTCCGCTGCGGCGACCCCTAACCAGGAAAAGCCGAAAGACACAACAACATTATGTCTTATTCAGCAATCAAGTCTCCTGCAATGACTATGACTATATGATAGATTAATGATAAACCCCTTAATATATAGTGGAAAATTATAATCAACATTACTGATGGGTTGGTAGTACTTAGTTTTTTTTTTAGTAGTAATATTACAACGTCTGCCATTGGTGATATTTGGCATGAAAGAAAACCACTTATGCCACATTATGCCAATAAACTGCAGTATTAAAACATCATGTTACACTAACTGTAATGTTGGAAATTATGTGGCTTCTGAATATCACTTTGAATTGTATCTGCTTAATGGCAGAAGGAGACAATAAGCTTACATACTCTGTCCTTTCAAGTGCTTCAAAAATCTACCTTCCATCTATTTGTATGGTCCTCCTTACCCCTCTTTAGTTTCCACTGTGTAAGTTTGAAAATTGAGCTCCTGAAAATAACTTTGAAAATCACAACTGCCTGAATAACACATATAACTGATGCATTAATGGCACAGATTGAAAAACAATTACTCCCCACACTTGTAAACTATATATATATATATATATATATATATATATATATATACACACACACACACACACACACACACACACACACACACACACACACACACACACACACACACACACACACATCTCTCTCTCTCTCTCTCTATATATATATATATATATATATATATATATATATATCTGTGTGTGTGTGTGTGTGTGTGTGTGTGTGTGTGTGTGTGTGTGTGTGTGTGTGTGTAGGTACTGCACAGTCGCACAATAGTGAGTTATTGAGAGAGTCCCTGATTGAACTAGTATCACTAGTCTCAAGCACTCAGCTATCACGATTTCTTCCCTGCATAAATGAACAACTGATTTCTAAGATACTTTTAATTTGAGAAACATTAAGCAGCCCCTTTTTCCACCTGTACTATGCCCTCTTGAATACATCTGTGCATTTACTCACTACTGCCTATTGCAGTAGCCATTTCTATTTGCCTGCTTTCCTCTCTGTAAAAAAATGCTTTCAGAAATCCAGAGAGTAGCTATACCTTACAATCTGCTCCATGTGTCTCCCTGTCTTTCTCTGTCTCCCTCTCTCTCTCTCTCTCTCTCTCTCTCTCTGACCTTCCCTTTCAGAATAGCCCCCTTTACATCTTCCTGCTATGATCAAAAGATTGACCTTCCCATTCAGAATAGCCCCCTTTACATCTACCTGCTACGATCAAAAGATTAAGTCTCAACTGTTGTCATCCCTGTGTTATTATGTCTCGGGTGAGAAAAGTTCCTGCTCCTGCAACCTCTGGTTATATTCCTTCCCCTCTGTACCATGGATCTTCCTGATATCTTTCTTCTGGATTCCTTTGAGCATCATGATGTCATTTTTCCTTTGATGGCCTGCATGCAGAACTGAAGGTGTTGTCTGACCAATGCTCTATTGAGTGAATCATTACCTCCTTATTTCAGGAGTCTGTCATCCTGAGGATACACTGTAACATTCTATTTGCTGGTGCCTGTGAATTATTAACTCTTTTTTTCCAAAATCTGTTATTTTAAAGATACATTCTAGCATTCTCTTTGGTAATGCCTGCCTCCTCTCAGCTTGCTTCCAGTTACTTAGCCCATGTGTGATTAACATCCCCATTTCCTTTTCCTCCTTTGCTGTGTTCAGTTCCACTTTCCCCATACAGATGCTTCACACAAACACACACACACGCACACATGCACACACGCACACATGCACACACACACACACACACACACACACACACACACACACACACACACACACACACACACACACACACACACAACAAATGTTATAGCTTTAAGATAGCGTTTTCCATTTCTTTGTGCTGAACTTCAGATGTCATCTCTCTTCCCCTCATTTTTCATTGCTGAGTTACTAACAAAGATGTTGAACCTGTTTTGTAATTTGTCAAATATGAGACACATACTAGATACAGAGGAAATTCCTGTAGTACTCAACTAATTGCTTTCCTAAATTCCAAAGTTGTCCCCGTCGCTGCAAACATCTGTGTCCTACCATTCAACCATGCAGTTATCCATTTCATCAGTCTTGCTCCTATCCCAGCCGAATCCTGTTAGTCTCCTGTGTGGGACTGAGTCAAAGGTCTCACCAAAGTCCATGTGAGCTACATCTACTGACACTCCCATGTCAAGTTCACCCAGTCATATACTGAATCATGTTTGACTGACATGTCTTTCTGGCCATGACCCCATGCTGTCTGTTGCCCTGGAGATAGTTGCCCTCTATAAATGCCCCCATCCTTCCCCTCAGCATTTTCAGTATGACTTTCTTTGTCATGCTTAAGCTAACAGTCCTGTAGTTCCATTAACTTTTTCTGGTCCTCTTATACAAGGATATCTCGCTTGCTGCTATCTAGTCCTTAGGCACATCTGCACTAGCCAATGATCTATTTAGGATCTCTGTCAGGAGATCTGCCAACTAACTTACCAGATTTTTGAGGACAGTTGAAGGCAGCCCATTTGGTCCTTATCCGTTGTGTCCGAACTTTTTCCTTCCCTGTACTGCCCTCTGCTGGCCTTCTGTCCACTGCTCTCATTCTGCCTTGCCTCCCCTGCTTTCTTTTGAAAAGAATAAAGCAAATTATTAATTTACTGCTACTGCTTTTCTCCAGTTTTTTATGGCCAGTATCCCATTTTAGTTCATCTCGATCAGTTTTGTCCCTATGTTTTGCTAAGTTAAATAAAAGGCCTCTGCATCCCTTTTTGATCCCTTGTGCTAATGTCATTTCATCTTCATCCTTTGCTACCCTTGCCATGTTAATTACCTTTTTACTTCCATCCTTGTACTGTGCCTCCTCCATTTTCCCAGTTCCTACTTTTCATCTTCTGTATGCCCTATCTTTTGCACAAGTTACTAGCCTTATGTTCCCATGTAGCCATAGCTTGCTTTTCTTTTTCACTTTCTGACTCTTTCAAACATCCTTGTCCATAGCCTTGAGTACTCCATCCCTGACCAATTCCCATAGTGTATTTACTCCTTCAGTCTGTCCCAGTCTCTTACACATTATCTCTCCACCACAGCATAATCCACTTTTCTAAAATCTCACACCATCCTATTGACTATTAATTTTTAGCCTTCTCCAGCTTTAAACCCAGCAATGGCATTATCATTGCTGGCTAGTAATGACTTCACTCAGATGTCCATGACCTCCTCTATAGTAGTTAAGACTACCAGAATTATCTTCTTTCTGATTGAGTCCTGCAGCAGTTGGATGAACTTCCATGGTCAAACAGTTCAGACAACTCCTGCTCTCTATCTGCTCTTGAAGTTGGAGTCTCCCAGATTGCTCCAAGTAGAAACAGACCACACATGAGTATTCCACTCTTCCTCCTATCCCACTCATTCATTTTCTCCTGCAATCGCTTATCCTTCTGTCTGTTTGTATCTGGTGGGGTAATGCACTGTTTAAGTCTGTACGTTCCCACTCATTCCTCTACATCACTGCAAGTGCACTTAAAGGTGCAGTGTTGCCCATTTCCAGGTTTGGTATTCTTTCTTCTGCATTATGTACCCTTCTTTCTGTTTTCTGAATAACCTATACTCCAGCACCTGAATATCCCACCCTCTTATGCCATTGGACCATGCCTCTTTGATACCATCAAGGTCAGTTATCCCACCCTGCATCTTTGTTTGCATCTGCTATTTTCCCTTCGTAGGCCCTAGGTTCTAACTTTGCACCCTTATTCCTTTTCTGGTATGGTTTTCTTCCCTCTCTTCAACATCATTACTGATGTGTTCATTTATGAAGATTACACTTCACATCCATTTCTCCTTTTACTATCGTTTTGAATAACCTAAACCCAGGCATTACCACATCCTATCTCCTCACATTATTGTTTCTATAATCCCAGCAAAGTACATTCTCCCCATATGCACAAAGCCCACCCTTATCTTCCCACCTGGAATCCTTACATTACAGAGTAAGTTTTTCCAGTTGTGGTCCAAGTTACCCTAGTTTGTTCCTCAATGTTCTGTATTCCTTTTTATATTCTGCCCACTTTGCTTAAACATCCACACCTCTTCCTCTGTTTCTATCACTCCCAGTCCTCTTTTTCATCATAATTTAAGGTGCAGTCATTGAGATATACCTTTCCAAGCTAGAAATAATCACTGCCTTCCCTTAAGGTAAAGATGAGGCTTGCCCTCTGCACAGAGCTGATCCCTTTGCTAGGCCTCACCCACCATTCTACTCTCCCATGTCTTTCTCTCTTTTTCACTGCTGTAGCCAGAAATGAATTTACCATATCCTGTTTTACCTCTATACAATAGCTTCAGACACAAGTAACACCTTTGAGAATACCATCACCAACCCTCTGTCTTGGCCTGATAGCTGTTGGTACGAGTAACACCTGTGAGAATACTACCACCAGCCTCCTCTGTTGGCCTGATAGCTCTTGGTACAAGTAACACTTGTGAGAATACTATCACTAACCCCCTCAGTTAGCCTGATAGTTGTTGGTGCAAGTAACACTTGTGAGAATACTACTCCAACCCCCTCTCTTGGCATCATTCTGCCACTTTCCAGCTCCTGTTTTATGGTATCCCAACTATCTCTTCTGACATATAAAGTCACCAGTATTAACATGCACCACAGCATGCGTCCTCCCTCTCTCATCTTTGGAGATCAATTTGATCACCTCCCTCCATGTTATAATACATCTAATCCCTGAACCTGGTTTCAATGAAATCTAGCTTCTAATTTCCTGCTTCTATGAACTCCTAATCAGCTTTGTGGCTGTGACTCAACTCTTCTTTTGGCTCACACTGGTTCATGTCTCTTGTGTTTCTTGTCCCATAATGCTACCTCTCCTACCTGCAGTATTTGCATCTCTAAATCCTCCATTTCCAGTCATTTTCACAGTCTGTGCTGTTTGACTATCCTCTTGTAGTGTATGTAAATGCTTCCCTACCCCTTCTGTGCTCTTCTTTTAACACCTCTCCCTGTTCTGTCTCCTTTGCCTTCAAGCTAAGCGTCCCTTTTAACAGGCTAATATCCTACAGTATGCACCCACTTTCCACAGTGGTGGGTTTCCATAGTGTACATACCTTGCAAACCTGGGAAGATACAGGGTAGGCTACAGAAGACAGTAGTTCAAGAGTTTGGATGTTAATAAACTACACAGGAGATGCAGCTGGATCTTGAATGCAATGCTATCCTCCAAATGGCAACAAGCATGTAACAGTGAACAGAAAGTGTAGGGCTATAGGATGTCAACTATACTACTATGACATTCCAGTGCTCTCGTGCTATGGGTCTCTTACATCTGTGAGTCTGGTGTGCATTGCATACTACACAGTGTCATGTCCATTCACACTTCACTGTGTACAATAGTTTTTCATAAAACAGACTGGTTTAAATTTCGTATGCCGATGTGCACCATGTCATGACACTGATGATGTGAGTGCACAGTAACATAAGGGGCATGCAGCAATTGGAGTGCAAAAAGCATCTTTATGAATCCTGCTCTATGGCATTGTAAGCAGAATGTGTTGTACTTTCGAAAAATGAAACCATTAAGAAAAAATAGGGGATGCCAAGATGTTATTTATACCAGTACATGGAATAGTTATTGGATGTAGGGCTGGCAACTCGGCACCATAAAAATCTACTGCCAATCATTAGCGGACTGGAGTTCTGCTGTGGCGACCCCTAACTGGGAAAAGCCGAAAAGGCAAACAACAACATGGAATAGTTATTAAAAACAGCTGTCATTTAATGCAAAAACACAATGGAGAAATTTGCTTGGAATCAAATAGAAATTGATGATCCTTTTTTAAATCACAGCTAATTTATTACCTGGGATGTTAGCATGCATATGAAGATAATGTCAAACTAACACAGTTTAAATGGAAATGATAACAACTAGCATTTGAAACTATAAAGTATACTGTTTTATATTAGTTTTCAGTAGTCTATTCTAGCATTATATACTATATATATATATATATATATATATATATATATATATATAGTATTAATAATATATATTATATATTCTTTATTTTTAAGTCTATTAATTAAAAAGTCTGCATCACATGTAACTGAACCAGTATTGAATATACTCATGAAAATTGATCTTGAGTGATTTGCTTGTAGCATGAGTCTAATTAATGTTGCTGCATGTATTAAAAGCTACATTAAAGAGAGGCACTCTACAAATCTAATGAAATACAGAATAGGACTGGTGGGTTTTTGTCACATTGCTGAATGTTGCTCTATAGTACCATCTGTTTGTTTCTCTGTCAGGCACAGCATGGGCAAGCCATGACCTGCTCCTCCCACTCTACATTTATGCATTGAGTCTATAAAGCGCAGCCCATGATACAACAGATGATACCAGCAAAAACTAATGCAATCATTTTTTCAGATCTATTAGTTCTAGGAAGAATAGCTGCTGAGAAATATCATATTAACCAGATTATGAGATAACAGTGTCAGAAAGTCATGACTGCACATTAGCTTGTCTACTGAGCAGACAGCCTGAACATGTTGTGATGAGTCTACAGAATTCTGATCAATAACTACTGAATGAAGTATTATCACAGACCCAGATATGTTAGGCTCTGACACAGCACTGTAATGCTTTATTAGGTTTTATCTCAGGAATTACAGGGGAATTATTATCAGCTTTTATATTAATATATGCCTGAAACCAATGTAAAAAGTGCACTTTTAGTTTTAGTCATATGCATATATCAATGTAAAAAGTAACTAATGTCAGCTGTGTACATATAAAGATAAAAACACTAACTCAGGTCAGTTGCAAAGATGCATTATTTAATGTACATTATAATAAATTGTGCTCATAGCTAAGTACCAGGCTAGTTACTCTTGTGGACCATTTTAAGCTTAGCCAATTTCCTGCAAATGTGAGAATTAAACTCTGTTTTTGAGGTAAAGGTAAACAGCTTAACTATTATCCTAGCCCCTACTTACATAAATTATCTGAATTAAAAGAAAGAATGATTTATTTACATGCTGTTTCTTCACTTGTAAGTTCACATGTTATTCAGAAAATGCTGTGATTGTGTTGGTAGTGCTGGATAATTGTCCGGTTCGATTCTCAGTTAGACCGTCTTCTGCTTGGAGATATGCGTGAATGGGCGTACCTTCATTGAAGGTTGTGTGTCAGGGCTGGTAACTCGACATGTAAAAATCAACTACCAATCATTAGCGGACCGGAGTTCCGCTGTGGCGACCCCTAACCGGGAAAAGCCGAAAGACACAAACAAACATTTGTTTTGCACAGATAAAAGGCACAGTTAGTTACTGTCACGATGTTTGCAGGTTTTTGATAGCAGTGGTATTGAATCAAACATACTTTAACTGTGTGTCCGTGCTACCAATTCCCTGTTAGCCAGTCATTACTTAAAATACAATTCAGCCCATTCATGCTGAATATTTATGATACCAACACATTAGTATTCTGAGTGCAGTTTATACAGAACTCTGATGCAAATGCTGATATTACACACACAGCTTGTGAAAGGCATAATAGATGTTCACACCCAGCTCAGCGATACCATTAGCATCCTTGTATTCCACACACTTCTGTCTTTGTTATAGAGGCTGCAACACAGATGTCCCCAATAATTGGCCTATCTCATATGCTTCAAACTAAAAGAGAAACAGAACACAAGACTGCTTTGTCAAAGTCACACAAATGTCATACCACCTATTGTTATGAAAATCATTAAAAAAGAACATCACTCCTGAACGTCAGTACTACCGAATGCATTTAGCACATACCCAACAGCACTTGCCAGTTCTCTTTTGGGCTACTTGAAAAACTGAAAACTTTACAATCAAATCATTACTTCAGTTAGAGTATGCTTTTTGTCACACTTAACTTCAGTTAAATCTAAGCTGTTAGGCCTGTCTTGTGCATTTAGAGGCATGTATGCCATCAGTAACTGCCCCATGATTCAGCTAGAAATGTATGTATGTATTTGTTCATTTGCTTAATTAATTCATTCATTCATTCCCTTAAATTTGTTTTTTCATGGTAAAGTACTGACTCAATTGCAAAGGGGGTAGGGGGTCAACAAAGTCAAGATAATCAAAACAGTCAAGACATAATGCTTATAAATGAAACACCCATGATTTAGATAGCTATGCTTGGAGTCTGATTTATTTAAATCAAGGTTATCTATATATAATTGTATCAGCAAATTTTGTTTCATTTAGTATTTCTTATGTTTATTGACAAACAGTGCCTCACACAGCAAAGGATAAAAAAGGTGTTTTTTTTTTTTTTTTTAATAGGTTCTTATGTAAGTAATAGGCTAGTTGCCCTTGTAGGCCATTTTAAGCCCAGACAGTTTCCCTAAAAGGTAAGAATCCAACCCTGTACACTGTGTCTGTGAGGTAAACATCTTAAGTATTAGCTAACCCGCAACCTTATTATTATTATTATTTTTATGAGTATTTTAGAAGAATGCAGCCACTGAACTTTTAAGTTCTTATTCTATGGGGAATATCTGTATTCCATTTATAACTTTCTTATTCTGCGACAACCTAATTCTGAATTTCATCTTTCTCCATACTGCACTCATGCTTCCTGCTTTATTGGTTCTCAGCAATACTTTCCAAGTAGTACACACCAAATAAACTCTGATAAAATAAATACAATATGTGCCGTGTCACTTCCAGATACTAAAATCCTATAAATCACAGTAGGTGAACTCCTCTGTGGCTGATGGTTATCTCAAATGTCAGTGATGAAGAAGTGTTAGTGTTAATTAGGCAAAAACTAACACAAAGTACTAACTAACTTGACTCATACAAGTAATAAAGCCACAGGAAAAATGCTGCAATTCTATTTTAAAATGAAACTCATAACTGTGGTCACATGATGAAACTACAGAAAGTACTGTCGATTTTATCTCTGTTACCACATATTATGTCCTTCATAAAACTTTCAGTTCAGTTATCATACCTTTATTATGCAAAATTATAAGTCATTTCTTTCCATAATCAGTTTAGGAAATAAAACTGACCTTTTTATGTTAAAACAGTGTTCAGCCAGTGAAAACACAGAAGAATGGCATACAAAAGACTGATGCATATTACTTCAATTTTTCTTTTCACTGAGATAAGGCAAATCATGTGACATATCTGCTTATGCCTGCTAGAAGTGACATTCAAAAGACCTACAAGGGAGCAGTTTTAAGGTCTAGAAGGAGAGAAAGTAATGGATTTGAACTTTACTGAAGATTAGCATTCTGATTTACGTTACAAAAATAGGACTGACTTTGATAGAATATGAAGACATTGTGTTGGTCGGGGTGTCTAAGACATGCAGCTACATATTTAGATCACTGGGTACAGAGGTCATGGAAATGCTTTGGGTTCTGTTTATCTATTTTTCTGTTTGGTGCTACACCATAAGCATTTCAGAAACCATGAAGAAAAAGGATAAAAAGCCATGAGCTTAGTTTAATTTGAGCTGAATCCTTTTCTTACTAGGATTGACAAAAAAAACTTCATCAAACATTGAAGAGGCCTATTGTTAGCATGGTGTTATATTAAGAAATCCAGTTTCAAAGCACAGTCCTGCTGTGCAGATTGCACTTGGCCAAAGGGAGTCCTTCCTAGAGAGTTTGATTTTTCTCACTCCAAACAGGCCTCTTGTATTGTTTTTTTTTTCTTCTAGTTTTTTTTTTACATTTTCATTATGTTCTGTCTTTGGAGATAAAACACAAACAGAACCCTTAGATGACAAATAAGAAAGTCCTTTGATTTTTTTCCTGGAGCCCCAGCTCAAACAATTTTGTTTTAAAGAGCATGTCTAGAGGCAACATTTCAGAAACACTTATGCTGCTGATCTGTATGAAGATAGGAGCTGGTTACGATTATTCTGTGTTTGTCAACCTATTAAAACAACTGCCTTCTGTAGAATCATTTATATACTAAACATATAAAAATGAAGTTGTTAGGATACAATGAAGTGAGTTAATTCAAATTCACTGACTGTCAGAAAAAGAAAGCCAAAATTAATATAATACTGCTGACAGTGATTATGGAATTTAAGATCATATAACTTTTAATTTTAATAGTATAATACAATAGAAACAAATTGTTAACCTTTATTTTATAGAGACCATAAAGACATCCAGCTGTGGATTCAAAAATATGCTTTATTTTTTTCGTTTTATGTTGTCACTTTGGCTGGCTACTTTAACTTTCTTTCTTTTCTTTTTTTTTTTTTTTTTTTTATAATATATATAAAACATAAAGAAGATCCATCTGCTAACCACATCTCAATTCCTAAAGTGGCACATAGAGGGAGAAAATCTTTTGTGCTGCTTTATTATTTGTACTCTGGCAGCATCAGTCTAACTGTGGCAGCTTGACAAATGTGACTAAAATGTCACAAATGTAGTAGTCATATCTGACCTGTGACCTTGGTCGCATTGGTGACCGTACTGCCCAGATTGCCAGTTATTTCAGACTACATAGACAAAGAAGCTATGATAGTGTGCACAATGTTTACTTGCCCATGATTGACAGGAGCGTAAGGCAATAAGGTTTTCAGCTGCAGGAACCGAGTTTGAAAGAAGACAGAGACATGGTAGTCGTGCACAGCTGGTTGAAATCAGCTTAAAACTCATTTGGCATATGGTACTGAGCCCACCTTTCCCACTGACTATAACTAGACTGGTCTTGCACTAGCAAGCTGCAGAGTAATGGTTCAATAGGTATGTCACAGTGAGTGACTGTACATGGAAATAAAGAATTCTGTGTATACCCTGTGCAAAGGTGCAACAGATAATTAGTCGTCTAATGCACAGAGTAATGCTACTTAGCTCAAAGAAACCATGGGATGAGCAGCTGTGAATCACCAACAGAATCTTCAGTACAGGAATTCAGACTTCCTGGAATCTCATGAGTAAAGTTCTAAAGGTTACCCCAGGATATACTGAAAGAGTAGTGATTGCTAGAAAGTGTATAACAAGAAAATGGAAGTCCACCACCTCTCCAGCTATGGAAGATTTTTTGACCCTTCTTGAAGAAGTTATTTCCAGAGAAATGAAAACAAAAGAAGTGAGAATAAATCCAAGAAATTTTGTTAATATTCCCAGAATAAAGGTTTCTTTTCTCATTGAAACGTTTCGTAAAGACTCAACTCTTTCTGAATTATCTGATGTTTATTATGTAAACTTTCTGATATCGTTTTATAATTTTGTCAATTTTGGGCCTCTGTAAATAATGTATATAGTTGTAGTGTGCCTTTTCATTGTTCTTTTATGTTCAAAAATTGTATCCATGATGTTCATATTATTGCTAAAATTATCATTTTCTTCAATAAAAATATTTGATTAATAAAAAAAAAGGATATCCTGAAAGAGCATAAAATGGTATGCTTAATCCTGATGTGAGTACATCAATATGCTGTTAAATACCTGACTGCTAAATACAAACACAGACAAAGATATAAATAATCAGTTCAAATCTACATCATAATAAACCACTGAGCTAGACTCTGCTCTGAGTTCTCAGAATGTGCAGAGCATAAATTAATTTGTAAGATTCTGGGATGGATTCTGTTCAGAGATCTTTGGTTATATATGATGACTGCATTTAATGTGATTGAATCTTAATATTCAGTTTGGCAAAATGCCTACTCAAACATGAAAGATCGAACAATTTTGGTTTAAAAGAGCCACATCAACTTGCGGACTCATATACTCCTTAATAAATCCACTAAACCTAATGTTGCTATCCTTCTGAGTGAATTAAATTTAGTAATGGAATGGTTGTTTCTTCCTTTCCTGAAAATAAAAAAAAAATATTTATATTTTTATGTTGGGTCAAACAGTTTACTGAATATTCATATCATTAATGCACAAACAAGTAAAATGATACCATGCGTGACTATACACAAACTAAGGCCTAAAATTAAGTATGTCTATGGCTATAAGACAACACT
Organism: Protopterus annectens; assembly: GCF_019279795.1. NCBI lineage: Eukaryota > Metazoa > Chordata > Ceratodontiformes > Protopteridae > Protopterus > Protopterus annectens. The sequence continues at coordinate 776,905,685 of NC_056737.1, read as the reverse complement.
GTAAGTTCCCCTCCAAATCATCATTATGCAAGACTTTACAATGACTACTCAGAAAATAAAAAACACCCACTGCTGGTATTGCCTCATTTTACATGAATAATGTAGTACTTCCTATAAGAAATTAAACAAAGATGTCATATACTTCCTTTTTTCCCAGATACACAGACACAGACATGCACACACACACACACACACACACACACACACACACACACACACACACACACACACACACACATGCACACACACACATATATATATATATATATATATATATATATACTTTGTCAATCACTATTTTGCCAACCACAGATGACTGACAAAACAGCTAATCAGCATGTTAGTGTAAGTTTAATGCAATAGTGGAAAAGGGATTATGCTCTTTCCTCACTATTATGTGATCTCAGAATCATAGCGTGTGCATCTGTCTATATATACACATATATATATATATATATATATATATATATATATATATATATATATATGTGTGTGTGAATGGTTCACTGTCAAAATTTCGGATGGCAGTCCCTCAAACTGAGATGATCAAAAGGCTGACTTCCAGTTCATGTAATGCAGAACCAAAAATGATTGACTCCACAACAGTGAATGCTAGTGTGCATTTGCTGTCGTGAGGCTGACGATCTGCTTGGAAATCGCACTACAGTGAGGATCGGGAAATGTACCCTTTTCCTCACTGTAGGACAATCTCAGAGTTGGTATATATAAGCAGCAGGGGGTGTGGGAGAGGTGCAGAGAGGCTTGTCCCCCTGCAAAACATTAGTTGGAAATCACTGGATGGCAAGGTATGCTGGGTGGTGTCGACAATGTTGAATATTGATGTGTTGACATTATTGTTATTGTTATTTTGCATAGCTGATGTTTTAATTTTCACAGTTTTTTTTCAAGTAAGTCATTTGACTGAGTGAGTTTCAGAATTTTGATAGTAAACCTATATAAATATATATATATATATATATATATATATATATATATATATATATATATATATATGTATTTAAAATTAGCTGGTGGTTTCAGAGGCAGGTGCAAAAATGTGACTCCAGGCTGGAGCATGCTCACATTGTACTTTCATGATCAATAACTTTTTGTTTGGTTATATGTAAGCCGATCTAATGTTCACAAGATTAGCTTACATATACTTACCTGACTATCTGTATGCAAGTATATCTCAAACATTGGTCTATAATTAACCTGTCTGAACAAGTAGTCCTGCAAGGTCCACTTTATGGCTATCCTGTTTGCTTAAAAAGGTCATCAATTTGTTTATGGTCAGTCAGTATACAAGAGAAAAAGTATATGCATAGATGGGTAAATAGATGCAGATGTAGAATCATAGAATGTACAAGGCAGTTGGGACATATGGCCTTTTACCCCTTGCCAATACCCATCCTTTGACCTTACCTCCTTTTTCAAGGAGTGATAGACCAGTCATATAGGGGGTGAATTTCTGAATACCCATCCTAACTCCTCCTTAGAGAAAGATACTGTATCACATTGCTTCAACCGAAGAGAAGTTTCTTCCAGAGAAGTGGTAGTGATTGTGTGACAAATCTGTCTCTCTGCCATGATTTGTTAATTTACTAAGTCATGTCCAGATCTCTGGCTCTAGTGCTCACTGTACTGCTTAATTTGTGAAGAAAAAGTGGTCTTAGGGTGCCAGATCCCTAATAGCCTGGAAGGCAAGGAAAGATCACCTCTAAGGAGTCTGTAAGACAGTACAGAAACAAGGCCTTCAGCCTGTCATGAGATCTCAGTTCCTTTAGGCCCATGATCATTTTTGTTAGGAACCTTTGGGTCCCATTGCTTAATATGTTTAATTAGATATATCCCAAATGGGGCATTGCATTCTATGATGGCTCTGATCAATGCAGAATGCAGAGGGGTAAGGACTGTTTTGGATATAGGGCAGATAGCCTTTGAGGTCAACTCTACAGAAGGATTTCATGACCACATTGTGATGATCTTCAGATGTAGATATAAATATATTGTATATTTTGATATATATTTGTGTCCCTGTCAATTGGCTGAATAACACCTTCACAGGAATAAGTGTTTGGGAAAAACAAAATGTGACACTAAAAACTATTGCAGTTTTAATAAAAACACAGAAATTAGCATTTTTTGAAAGAGCAAGCTCCTTCCCTTTACCCCAAATGCTTGTACCTCTATTTCCAAGATTGCAAACAGTGAAAAAGGTGAAACCTTGTATCCACTGGCCATTGATCCTGCACTTAGGATACTAAAAAATACCTTAACTGCTTGAAATCAAATGTAGTGCGCACTCAACAAAACAAGCTCTTTTCTAAGAAAATTTAGAGAAATGAGTTTCAGCCAAACAAATGTTGCCCCTGCATTTAGCTTGTCAGAATTAATGGCCTATTTTATAGGTGAATTGATAGCCAGAGGAGGCTTAATAATTTATTTACAGACAATCAATATGCAAGTAAATAACTTGTATGTTTTAGATAGACAGACAGATGGATAGACAGAGATAGATATATAAAGCTATCTAGATGATTATATCATCAAATAGCTATACTTCAAAGACTGAATGACAAAAGAGTGATCATTTTAAAGTGAATTTAAAATCGTCTAAAAGTACAAACCTCAGAAATAACAGGAAAAAAAGAACAAATCCAGCATTATGTTACTTGGGACTTCAGATAATGCTATCATAGACTGGCAATAGAAGCAATCAAATGCTATATCCTTCCATCCTCAACCCCCTTTTTCCATTTTGTAGATGGGGTCAGGGTGTCACTTCAAGCAGTGACAGTCATCTTGAGCCAAGGTTTACACAGCTGGGTGACTAGTCCTACTGCGGTAAATCAGATGCTAAATGTTGTCTAATAAAAATATCTAGACTTACTGCTACCTGACCCGCATTCTCATTTACATCACAAACATACAAGCTCAATAGCAAAGTATTAGCACAATTAAAACTTTGCTACAGAATTTCCCATCTGCTATCACCAACATCATGATGAGCTACTACAAGAAACTTGCTTGTCTCAAAGATTGAATATGCACTTCTAATATTAAAGCTTTACTCAAATTCCAATATTAACAAAACTTCAATTAGCAGGAAGCAATATTTGTTAGTGTGTATTGTCAGAAGACAGCCAAATGCATCACCACTGTCTGCTGAATTGTTTCAAAAGGTCACCATTTCAAAACAAAGCCATAATGATACTCTGCACACTAATATTCAAAGTCATAATGCTAGGACAGCGCCCTCCTCTTAGATCCGCGCGTTCAATTTGGGATCCAACACTCACCTTCAGATGGCAGTATCATCCAGCACAGACCATGCTTTAGCGCAATAATAGATGGACGATCATTTAACAAATTCACTTCAGCTGCATAGAATGATGATTGCACCAAAATTAGGTCCCAAAAATGCTTGATACCTTTAAAATAAAACCAAGAAACATCTTTTATATGTAATTTAAGATGAAAGCCCTCAGTATTTTTAAAAGGTGCACTTTACAAAGTTGGAATTAATAAAAGGTTTGGTTGTTAGTTTTCCAGTTCTGTTTTTTATATTACCGGTATATGTAATATCACTTAAAATCTCAAGAAAAGTGATAATAGTCTGTAAATACATCTGCAAATAATGTAAGTATGATGACTGCTCTGTTTCCTCTTTACTGTTAGACATAGTCTGGATGAACATTATATTTAATTGTTAAATTAATGACAACACATAGATTTGATCAATATCTTAAATATAGTTCAATATATAGTCTCAAAAGGTAGAAGTAGGCATTTGTGTTTCCTTAGCCAATACAACTGGTGGCATGTTAGGATATTAAGTGTACCTTGTTCAGCTTTATAGTTACACTTATTTCCACTATTTCCTTTGTTTCTTAGTGTATTTAGATTTATGCATTCTGTCTATGTTACCATCTGAGAACGAAGTACCAATTGGGATGCTACACTTTTTGTATTTTTAGTTGAACAATTGCTGTACTTATTTTACTAGTTGGGACTTGGTTATGTGTACGCATTTTTCACGAGGTTTGTTCTTCAACTATCCACATGTTGTGTTTTGTGTTTACTAATATGCACCCTAACACTAATTTCAACATACAACTCAGTGTTTTTACTTTATGCTTATATGTAACTCAAGTATTTAAACTTGTGACAAACAATATGCTAACTTCCAGTTTAGTATATGTGCATTGTACAATTCAATGTTTATTGATTTTTTTTGTATTTGAAATACTTTGCCTTTAAGATTTTTAATTAACAATCAGCTATACAGCTGTTGACCAATTTAGGTCTTTTTAAAAAGAAGGAGGTTGGATTACTAACGTATTCTGAAGAAGTCTGCTTAAGAAGCAGACGAAAAGCGCTTCAAGGAATATTTAATAAATTCGTGGTTCTAATTTTAACTACCCGTTTCAGCCTGGTGGTTATCGAATGGTCATTGACCTGTTTGTACAGTATCTTTAACTATTGTTGGGGTCTTACTACTGTTCCAGTGTTTTGTTTTACCAGTTTTTCGTGGAAAGTGTTGCTTTTGCCAGTATGTCGTTTTAAATATAGTTCTGTTCATATATCCATTTGATTGCACTTCTATGCTAACTTACTGTATGTTGCTCATTGGAGTACAGATTATAGCTGAAAGGGGTCACTTGAGGAGACCATGTAATCAGTTAACAAATTACAAAACAATAAAGAAATAAATGCAGTCTCCTCTGACACTAGGTCTAATCTGTAACCAATCCTTGCATGCAAAACAGAGGCTATACCATATTGTTTATTATAAGTACTTATGATGACTCTAAATATTTAGAAAATAGAGTATATCCCTAAACAAAACTAGATAGCTACATAAAAAACATAAAAGACAAATTATCCAAGAAGAACTAGGCAGGAGATGGTGGAAGTGAGCAGCTTATGCCCATCCTGGGGGATTAAAGCTGGTGGTCTCTTTTAGTCCATTCCTCCAATATAAGTTAAAGCTTACATGTTTATTATGGCCATAAGACTGGGGGATGTGATGATAGCTCTTAGTAGATGAGATGTGTTGGAACAGACACGTGCCATGGGGAGAGTGAAGGATGTCCCTGCAGTCATGCAGATGCCCAGATCAGTAACCAGGGTTGGAATTAGAGACATTCAAACAGAAAACCCCAATGGCTGCATGCATGATGGATCAGCTATCACCAATAGAGTAAAGAAAGGAGACCTATAACAAGAATAATATAGGTTCATAAGTAGGTACTAAGCTATCTGCCCAAGGGCCTACGTAAGCCTATCCATCAAGGTTCCATGGCTTACGCCACCCAAGAAAGTTATTTTCCTGTGCCACTGTCAAGCAGAGACACAGAAGTGATCCCCAGCATGTATTTCCTATTTTCCATCCACTCATCAAGATTTTTCTTGAAGAGTGCTAATGAAGAACTTTGCTTGACATAGATGGGTAGCTTGTTCCAGAGTGTAGAAAGTCTCTGGGACAGGAATCTATCCCTCCAGCGTGTCCTGTTTATTGTGGTGACAAGGTTTAGGTCCCTAGAGCATGTAGCTTGGAGAGATTGGGATTTCTTTAAGTGTAGCATGTCCAGCAGCTCTGGGTTTGACATAGCTTTGTATGTTAGGCAGAGATCACCTCTGAGTAGGCAATATGCTACGGAGTAAAGCTGAAGTTTTTTGAGGCAGTCAGTGTAGGGCATTTGTTTGAGACCAGTAATCCTCTTTGTGAGGTACTTTTGTGGCCTTTCCAGCTGCTGCAGATGTCTTGTGAGGTACATTCCAAAAGGGGCATTGTACTCTATAATGGATCTAATGAGTGTCGAGTAGAGGGGAACAATGACCTCTTTTTTCCTGGATGAGAACCCTTTTATGATGAGGTGTGCCACTTAGAAGGACTTCCTGACTACTGTGGCGATGTGAGTATCAAAGGAGAGACTACTGTCCACCTGGGTCCCAAGGTCTCTTATCACACATTCGGTGTTAAGTAGATTGCTGCCTATGTGGCAGTTCATGGGTACAGAGTTTTTACCAAAGGGGATGACATTGCACTTTTTGACATTGAGCTAGAGGCCATGGCTCTGACACCAGACATCTGTCTCAGTGAGGCCCTTCTGTAGAATGTCCACATCATTTGGGGACTTGACTATGGCTCCTAGTTTGCAGTCATCTGCGAACTTCATTAGCCAGAGGCCTTCTGTGTTAGCCTGTACTTCAGAGAAGTAGATACCAAACAGGAGAGGTCCCAGGACGGAACCCTGTGGTACTCGACTTGTCACTGCTTTGAGGTCAGATTTGGAGTCTGCAACTTTTACAGTGTGGGTCCTGTCAGTGAGCCAGTTGGCAACCCATCTTGTGACGTAGGGATTTATACCTAGTTTAGTGAGTTTAGCTATAATTCCAGAATGGGGGATGATATCGAAAGCCTTGGCAAGGTCAAGATAGGCTGTGTTAACCACCTTACTCTCATCCACAGCTTTAGTGACTGCCTCAAAGAAGTCGATCAGGTTCAGGAGGCATGATCTGCCTTTCACAAACTCGAACTGGATGGGATCCAGGGTTTGGAGGTTGCCAATGTCTTTGTTTATGAGTTCCATGATGATACTTTCCATGGCCTTGCAGACCAGGCTTATCAGGCTAATAGGTCAATAGTTCCCGGGATCAGAGGTGGCTCCCACTTTGTGAAGTGGGATAACTGTTGCTGTGCGCCATTCAGTGGGCACAAAGTGTGATGCGAGGCTATTATTGAACATGGTGCTTAAGTGGGGAGCCAGTTCGTTCTGAAGTTCGTGTAAAACGCAGCCTGGGATGTTAAATTATAACTTATATGACTTAGAAAGTTAACGTCTAATGGTCCGAAGGCAGTGGGGATAAAAACAAATGGGACAGGTGGAAGTCCAAATGCCAGTGAATATGAGACCCAAACTTAATGTATCCATTCCTTCTTTGAATTAAAGTAATTTATCTACAACTTAGAAAAATAAAGCAGCATCATTAATTAAACAATGTCCATATTAGAGTTAGCACTGCAATCTACCAATCATACCAAGTTCTAGCCATTCTAACTGCCACATGTACTTACTTTTGACAGCATGCACTCCTCTTTAGATACATAGAGTAAAATGATACAGTATGCCAGTCTCTTCACATTGCTCCAGTCTGCCACACATCATTAGATACATAGAGTTTTCTGTATTAGATCAGTTCACTGGACTCCAAAGTGAATTACTGTTTATGGCTAGCAAAATAGTCTAATAATCCAACAAGTTGTACACTTATGCATTTGCACTTAGGCGGTTTATAGGTGATTGTTAATATAATCACCTGGGAGTCTTTTAAGGATATCTATGCTTCCTAATGCAAGACTCAAACCTTGTACCTTGTATCTGTCATGTAAACACTTTAACCATTATGCCAGCTCTAATCCCCTAAATATTAGACAATCAGTTTGTAGACCATTACACACCTAGGCAATAACCAGATAGTGACAGAAGGTAAGAATCAAGCCCTATATCTTATGTTGTTGAGGTAAACACTTTAACCATTATACCAACTGACAACCCAAAATCTCTGTAGAAAATAATTTCTGCAAATCGGTGATGCAGAGAACTTAAACACTCTGCAGCTTATATACCTGTAAGAGAGCCAACCCAGCTGTTTCTAAAATTCTAGAGCATGAGACAGTTATTGGTGTTATGATATATGCATTATATAGACCAAGATTCAATTCCTACAGTTTCTGATTAAACACTATATATCTATAAGTATATTATTTTTGACATACAGCCCCTGATATGTTTTAATGTGATGATACTTGTGTAGCTGTATTTTTTCTGGTATTTTTGAGTATCATCAATTAATGTTTACGAGCCACATTGAACTCCTATAACAACCCAGGGAGCAGCCTTCACCATCCATGAAGGCAAGAAGAAATAAATTAACTTCTGACTTACGTGGTAAAAAAGTATGTCTTTGTCAAATTCTAATTAAGCCAGTATGTGAGTCTTCCTACAATTAATCGTGCTATATGTGTGCATTCTTTAGTATCTCAATCAGTTCCTTATCGCAGTTAAAATAGAGAATTTCTTCCTAACAGAGAGCTTTTAGCAGATTTCAAATATATCCTGTTGTGTAATTTCTACAAACTTTTAAAAACAGTATTTCACTTGTATAATTTAGGTCCTATATATTTTATCAATCTATAATGAAAATAATGTGACTTACAAAGTTAGTTACAATTGAACTTTAAGTAGTTATAGGTTAGCCAGGGCTGACTACAGTATAACCTTTATTTTTATATAAATTATTAGACCTTAAGCATGTTTCTTGTTTTCTGCAACATGCCTTAATTCATTTCATAGAAAAAAGCTTATTCATTTATGAAAACAAAAAAAAATGCACTCACACAACTTATGTTGTATGTTTATTCCATAAACTGATCAGATATGTGTATTTATAATTAAACAAAAAAAACTGCCCAAACCTGCACATAATTCAGTGTACTGATTAGTATCCCTTCATCTGTAACAGTTATGTAATAGAAATTCTAGATTTTGATTATCTAGGAATATATTAATATTTAAGGTCTATACCGAGAACAGATTCATTTTTTAATAATTTAAAATACAATATATGCCTATTTCTATACTGTCTAATGTTTCTATTTTATACAAGCCATGATGGTGTTCATGCAATGACATCTTAAAATCATTTTTGAAAATCTGTGATGCAGAGAACTTATTAAGTGCACTGCAGATTATGTACCTGTAGGAGAGCCTGCCCAACTGTTTCTAAAATTCTAATATAAATATAGATAGTGAAACTGGTGTTTCCATAGTAACAGTATCACAGGTTAAAACAGTGCTTAGGAATAGGGTGTTGATGCTAACGGAAGAAAGCATTTTGAGTTACCTAAAAAGTCCACATTATATTCCTTTGCAGGGCACTGTGAGAGAGTTATTATTGTTATGAGATGTATGTGATCAAATAACCATATCTAGCACACTTTTAAAAAAATAGAATGTAGCAGGATGGCCATTTTTGCATGGGTGATTATTTGCTGTAAGCCATTATGTAAGACAAATAATTGTTGCCACTTATTCTCCATTAATGTAAGGAATTGCATGGCTGTGATGCCATTAAGTACATTACTGGAGATGCTTCAATTGACACAAAACCCATTTTAATGTTTCGACTCTGGTAAAGAGACTGGCATATTGGTTGCGTACTAGATGTTACTCATGCAGATTTGTAGTGAGTGCATCCCTGGGAGATTTAGTTGGCCTGTAGAAACCTTCAGCACAATTGTTAATAAAACAGCAATAGCCTTACTCCCAAATGCTTAGCATAATCTACACCGGATATGAATCACCCCCTAATAGGCCAACATCTCCAGTTTTCATTTTACAGCAACACTTTTAATTTTGCCTTGGCCCAAGTGTAGGACTACTGACAGAGCTTTCTGATATGATGCTGCCACATTTAGAACAGTATTTTAATCCTGTAGAAATGTTAGAACTAAATGTGTCTGTGCAGCAGCTCAGTGTTCTAATCCTGTAGAAATGCTAGAACCAAACTCACTTGTGCAGCAGCTCAGTGTTCTAATTATGTAGAAATGTTAGAACCAAACTCATTTGTGCACCAATTCAGTGTTCTAATCCTGTAGAAATGTTAGAACCAAACTCGTTTGTGCAGCAGCTCAGTGTTCTAATCCTGTAGAAATGTTAGAACCAAACTTGTTTGTGCAGCAGTTCAGTGTTCTAATCCTGTAGAAATGTTAGAACCAAACTTGTTTGTGCAGCAGTTCAGTGTTCTAATCCTGTAGAAATGTTAGAACCAAACTCGTTTGTGCAGCAGCTCAGTGTTCTAATCCTGTAGAAATGTTAGAACCAAACTCGTTTGTGCAGCAGCTCAGTGTTCTAATCCTGTAGAAATGTTAGAACCAAACTCGTTTGTGCAGCAGCTCAGTGTTCTAATCCTGTAGAAATGTTAGAACCAAACTCGTTTGTGCAGCAGCTCAGTGTTCTAATCCTGTAGAAATGTTAGAACCAAACTCGTTTGTGCAGCAGCTCAGTGTTCTAATCCTGTAGAAATGTTAGAACCAAACTTGTTTGTGCAGCAACTCAGTGTTCTAATCCTGTAGAAATGTTAGAACCAAACTTGTTTGTGCAGCAGTTCAGTGTTCTAATCCTGTAGAAATGTTAGAACCAAACTTGTTTGTGCAGCAGTTCAGTGTTCTAATCCTGTAGAAATGTTAGAACCAAACTCGTTTGTGCAGCAGCTCAGTGTTCTAATCCTGTAGAAATGTTAGAACCAAACTCGTTTGTGCAGCAGCTCAGTGTTCTAATCCTGTAGAAATGTTAGAACCAAACTCGTTTGTGCAGCAGCTCAGTGTTCTAATCCTGTAGAAATGTTAGAACCAAACTTGTTTGTGCAGCAACTCAGTGTTCTAATCCTGTAGAAATGTTAGAACCAAACTCATTTGTGCAGCAGCTCAGTGTTCTAATCCTGTAGAAATGTTAGAACCAAACTCGTTTGTGCAGCAGCTCAGTGTTCTAATCCTGTAGAAATGTTAGAACCAAACTCGTTTGTGCAGCAGCTCAGTGTTCTAATCCTGCAGAAATGTTAGAACCAAACTCATTTGTGCAGCAGTTCAGTGTTCTAATCCTGTAGAAATTTTAGAACCAAACTCGTTTGTGCAGCAGCTCAGTGTTCTAATCCTGTAGAAATGTTAGAACCAAACTTGTTTGTGCAGCAACTCAGTGTTCTAATCCTGTAGAAATGTTAGAACCAAACTCGTTTGTGCAGCAGCTCAGTGTTCTAATCCTGTAGAAATGTTAGAACCAAACTCATTTGTGCAATTCAGTGTTCTAATCCTGTAGAAATGTTAGAACCAAACTCGTTTGAGCAGCAACTCAGTGTTCTAATCCTGTAGAAATGTTAGAACCAAACTTGTTTGTGCAGCAGTTCGGTATTTTAATCCTGTAGAAATGTTAGAACCTAATTCTGTTCATGCTCCAGCAAAGTGTTCTAATATTGTAGAAATGTTAGAATCAAACTCCATTCATGCTGCAGGTCTGTGAACATCTATCAGTTCCTCACAGGAACCTGCATGACTTCCTTTCTCCTTGTGCTGAGAACAATGTTATTCCCTGTAGTGATTGTGCTTTATGCTGGTACTGCTGTCATATAACTAAAGATTATACATACACAGATGTTTGTGTGTGTGTGTGTGTGTGTGTGTGTGTGTGTGTGTGTGTGTGTGTGTGTGTGTGTGTTCGTGTGTGTGTCTATGTGCGTGTGTGTGTGTGTGTGTTTGTGTGTGTGTGTGTGTGTGTGTGTGGATGTGTACTAGTGTACATATGTAGTATAGCACAAGGGGCTGTGCAGAAGCAGCCTTAGGTCAACTGGTGCCCAGGCAAAAGGGCTCCCACGACACCCCCACCACACCACCCGGTGCCCCGTCCTGGTCTACCTACACCAAATAAATACTGGAAAAGCACCCCTTCTAAAGTGGCACCCACCTAGTTGGCTTATGCCTAAGGCCGGCTATGGGGCTGTGCAGCATACAGATATTAATGCACACTCAAGGATTTGGTGAGGCCATGTAAAAGATTAAGGCTTTGAGCTTCTAATATGCTGCTTTCTGTAGCCCAGGGTTTTATCCTGTCTACCTCCATTTACCTCCTGCAAGACTCTGAGCAAGTCACCAGACAGTATTTATACATCACCACTGAAAAAAGGACACTTCTATCAAGTGGGCTTAATCAGTCAAAACGTAAATAAAATAACATAATGATTCCATGGGTAACATAAAGTGCCTTATTGTACTTAAAAATGGGCATCAATATCTTTTCTTTCTTTTTTTTTTTTGCATTTTGAATTTTACCTTTGGAACTTGGAATCTTTTATTGTATATTTAATATAAAACTGTTCAACTCCCCATTGCGACTGGGTGTTGATTGTGTAGATTATGGAATTTCTGTATGAGATTTTTAGAGTGGTTAATTTAGGAATCCTTCTGTCAAACTGTTAAATTAATTTTGGATTGCAGTTGCATAAATTCAGTATTGCAGTTAAGGCGATAATGATCCATATGTGGCATGTTGGAAATCTGAGCTAAAACGTGAGGTGTTGGCAATTTTGGGCATTTGCTGAAAAAAGTGTTTTTAAAAAGTATATGCTGTTATTTTAATTAATTAAGTGTTTTACAGGGCTATGACTTTGGAATTTTGGAAGTATATGGAATTTTGCTATGAAAATTTCAGAGTTGTCTTGCTAGAGACCATTCTGTCTAACTGTTGAAAATATTTCTTGAATTCACTTTCAGAGATCAAAATGACATTTTGCATCCTAGCTGCACATACAGTTCACATGGTGGTTACCATGAATAGAATGTTGAAGATTTGAGCTAAAAATATGTTTTGGCAGAGTTATGAGCATTTGTGAAAAACAATGTTAAAAAAAAATGTTACCGTGTTTCACTGATTGCTGTATAGAGTTATAACTTTTTAACTTCAAGGAATGCTAATGTGAAATTTTGATTTGTCATTTTGGGGACCTTTTGTTAAACTATGTAGTATTGTAAAGTTTCATTTGTAAATGTTATTTGAAAGTTATTTTTTTTAAATCCCATTTTGGATCTGAGATGTATTAGTTCAGTGTCGTATTTCAGGGTGGTGGTAGTAGTCCATAGATGGTATATTAAAAACTAAACATTAAAAACGGTTATGTTTTATAGTGGCTTTGTGGAGCAGTGCAGAGGAATTTAGCCCAAACTCTGACCTAGTCAACCCAACTTTGACTAATATCTCAGGTGTTAGAAGAGATGCGTAAGGAAGCTGGCAGGGGCAGCATTTCTGCTAGCTTACACATTTTTGGGAAGGAGGGTTTTCTACTTACAGTCTGATACATCCACAGAGATGGGGACAGTGCTGTCATTGCAAAGCAGATTTTTATAAGCATTTCAATATTAAGGGGGCTGGAGCTTACTGATATGTGATGATGTTTGGTTAGATCATGCAAAATATGCCCTGGCATGCAGGACAACCTATGTGATGCTGGCAGCTGATAGGGTCTGATACATCTCCCTTTTCAAACCCAGCTTTGATGCAGATGCAACCTTGTAGGATAGTACTGTGGACAGTTGCTAGCTACAAATGTAGCAATTGGCTTGCTTCCTTGCTAAAGTTCAAATGCCTCACACATACCTTCTAATGCTGTTACTGCAATACTGCTCTATCAGTGACTCTAACACCTCATACCATGGGCAGCTGCCTCTTTTGTTCCACCCTATCTACATCTCTCATTAGTGGCTTTCTAGTGAAGCCCACATGCTTACAGTTTACCTAGGAACAGGTTTTTAGATTTGGACTGTCTTTTTTAACATCTTTTAAAGGTATTTTCTACCTATTTTGATATGTGAAATGTGACTACAGATCAGAGTTAGTGGCTGCCAGTAAGGTTGTGAAGGCTATGGTAGAGAAATGATCTCTAACTGAATGTGAGACCTAAGTGTTCTACATTAGCTTTCTCCTGTATCAAAAGTAGTTATATGTGTCTTTTCAGACATCAAATGCTCATAAATGTGAAATAAGAAAGAATCATTATTTTAGATCGAATGTAAAATGATCAAAAACAACGAAAAGTAAAAGTATTTTTTTGCAGGGGGTGAGCTTACTAATTATATATACACAACAGCAGGGTAAGTGCAAATTTCCTGTGCCCGCTGCACTACAGTCTCATAAAAAGGACTACTAGCAAACACTCCATAGAAAAGAATACTCACTCATATCAACATTTGCTCTTATCTGCAGCTTCAAAAATAGTTCACTCATATGCATAAACGACATTTCATTATCGACTATGGTGTATTTTAATATTATCTAATTGTACCATATTGGTGGTTTGACTGTTTAGTTCGGTTGTCTTTTGTGAAAAAGATCTAATGCAGTTATTTAAACCACATTTCTTTATTTTGCACACATTATATTCATATTGCTGCTACAGTTCATTTACTTAATTGTCACATGATTTAATTCTCCTATAAAAATGGATATTTACTGCCATGTCAGCAGCTTTTTACTGAAGAAGATGATGCATTAGGGCCTCAAACAGGTTTACAATTTTCTTCCACTGGAAATAACTCAGATTAAGTTTGTATCTGTACATTTACACAGAGTTGGGGGGGTGTGACATTTTTGATGTATTGATTGTTTTTGGTTTAATTTTCTGGTAAAGATGTTGAAAATGACTACACATCAAAGAAGCTATACATTATAGGTTAATACTTATTCTTGTTGGGAAATTGCATGCTGATGTAAAATGAGGGTTTCTTTTAGAATGAGCTCCTGATTTTAATTTTTTTCCTTATGTTGTTTGTTTTTGTTTTCTCCAGAGTTCTTGATCAAAGAAGTTGAGATGTATGTATTGAGTCTCTCCCTTTTTCTCTCTTGCTCTCATCCACTCGTTCTCTTGTCTCTAAATTTCTCTCCTTCTCTCTCACTCTCACATGTGCATACACACCTGCACTCACACAGACACACACACACACACACACACACACACACACACACACACACACACACACACACACACACACACACACACACTTCTACACAAACTAAGTAACTTTATTTTATTTATTTTGTATTTTATTTAATGCTTGCTAATCAGCAAGGCCATAATTAGTGAGTGTGAAAAAAATGGTGTGCATTCTTTTTCCTTGATTTGTGCTTGATGGCACTTTAATACACTGCCCTGCAGAGGAGGATTTTTTTTTTACAAGGTGGTATCTGTACATTAATACTATTATGCAAAATGTTAATTTGTCTAATATGGTATTTATACCCGACAAACAGTTTTATCAGCAAATTTGTGGAGTTGCAGTGGGGACTGTAATGGCACCAGTATTCTCAAATTTGGTGTTGGCAAATTGAGAGGAAAATTTGCTCTACAAACTATATTTGTTTGATAAAGTTTTATTTAATATGTGTGTTGTTGATTATTTATGTATTATTTATTTAGAAGGGAGATATGAGATGATGAATTATATTGAATTATTAAATAATGACATAACTCCTTCTCATTTCTTTAACCATTTTCAACACAAGCTAAGCTAATTCATATCTGGATATGACCCTGGCATTCGATACAGAGAACAAAAGTTTTATTTTTAATATATTCAGAAAAAACTACTTTTGCAAATAATTATTTATGCTAGAAATAAATGTTGTCCATGACCAGAAAATATGTTTGTCAAGATTAACTACAGAGCAAAAAGTCTGTGAGGAAGGGTTAGTAGCGTTAAAATCCATGTTTCTTGAAAGGAGTTGTAAGGAAATATTTTTCAGTGGGACATTTAAAATGCAGCTAAAAGAGAAACAACATTTCCTCCTAATTTACTTTCAGGTAGTATTTCAGAAGAGAATAACTCAGAAAGCTATTTGAATAATTACAATAATTATCAGATAACTATGTATCTTGTACATCATTTAAATAATAAGGGCATTGAAAATATACTATAAAATAATTATAAACAATATGGGGTACAAAAATAATTATAAAACTGTCGGTATCAATCCTAGATTCATTAATTAAAAGACACATACAGTTAAAGAAATGCTGGAGATTAATAAAATTGCAACTTGTTCTTCACGGAAAACTAGGAGCGTCTTTAAGTATGCATCTTATTACTGCAGATTTATATATTGAGGGCCCTGCATTGTTTGAGTCACATAGACATATCTTGTTCATGACCATTTTACAAATAAAAGTAAGAATGTTGTCTATTTAGCACTCTGTACAAGCTGTCCAAGTTTTATGTAGGAAAGACAAGTACAAATTCATGACAGAGAATGTGTAAACACATGCCATCAGAACAGCAGATATTAGAAAAGCATGGTGTTAAACACTCATTAACATGATAAAACATTAAGAAATATATAAAGAAAACAAAATAATCAGCTTTCCCAGGAGTAAAAGCTCCGTAGTTAAAAACGTAAATCAAGTAAAGTGAGCAAAAGCCAACTACAGAGCTACCATGGAAACACAAAAAGTTTGGCAACTCAGTCTCAAGGGAGTTGTAGCAACTCAGTCACAGCAAAGTTATATACTGAATTTTCAGTAACAGATATTAAAGACCAGACACCATTTGGTTCAAAAACACAGGTTTATTGTAAATGAGGTAAGCGCTTTCGCTAAGGAGCTTCTTCAGACCTATCATTACACAAATGAAATCAGGGGGTATATATATAATTCATTATACATCAATTAACAAATCATAAATCAGGACATACCCTTAAAGACATACAGACAGAATATAACACAAAAAAGACATATGAATTAAACTCAAACATCTAAACAATATATACATATATAAATAAATCACTAAACATAAATATACCTTGAAGGATATAAATATATATATAAATAAAGCGCTTACCTCGTTTACAATAAACCTGTGTTTTTGAACCAGTTGGTGCATGGACTTTAACATCTGTCAGTGAAAATTCAGTATATAACATTGCTGTGACTGAGTTGCTACAACTCCCTTAAGACTGAGTTGTCAAATTTTTGTGTTTCCATGGTAGCTCTGTAGTTGGCTTTTGCTCACTTTATTAAGAAATATATGTATACAGTTTGTAATATAGTAAGTTTTGATTTAAGAGGTGAGTATATTAATTCTAAATTCATATATATAGAGAATTAAAGGAGGGGATGTTAATTCTAAATAAAATTACATTTAACAACAAATGTAAGTGAAGCTTTTCATTTCTTGATTGTTTTTTAACTTCATTTTAAGAGTCTGCATCTGTTTTAGCTAAGTTCTTTAAGCATATATTAGTAATTCCATTAAATAGTCGCACTGTATTTTGCCATTTAAGTGAACTAACTGTTGGTATTAAACTGTTGTTTCTTTTGTGGTGCTTTTGGGACAGACTAGTTCATAGGTAAGTATTAGGTAATCTGTCCTTGTGGGCCATTTTAAGTCTAGCCAGTTTCCATTTTTGTGCTCAAAATACCCTATCCTATTTGGTTAGAGATTGGCCTTACCCATCCCCTAGTAAATAATTATATAGTACCCCTAATGAGAATAACTGGGATCATACCATAGTTAATTTGATGAGACCCATGCACTGGATAAACATGTAATAGCTGTATCTATCCATTACTAGTACAGGGGGCAGTACTGGGATACATTTTCTGTTTTCCATCCATAGATCTAAGTTGGGCTTGAAAATGAACTGGGGTGAACTTTGTTTTATGTAGATGGGGTGTCTGTTTCACAGCAGTGGTATCCTCTGTGAAATATACATGCCCTCAAAACCTTTTCACTGATGTTGCAGAAGAGGTTTAGATCCCTAGACTTATCATTTCTTACGCCATTTGACTTGCTGATGTGCAGTAAATCTATCAGTAATGGATCAGAGAATTGCTTGTATGCCAGACACAGGTCACCACTTAGCAGTCTGTATGATACCAAGTATAGCTGCAGGGCTTCTGTACAGTACCAAGTAAAGCTGCAGGCTTCTGTACTATGCCAAGTATAGCTGCAGGGCTTCTGTATGATGTCAAGTATAGCTGCAGGCTTCTGTACGATACCAAGTTTAGCTGCAGGGCTTCTGTATTATACCAAGTTTAGCTGCAGGGCTTCTGTATGATACCAAGTATAGCTGCAGGGCTAAATGTCTAGAAGTTTTCCTCTTCTAACCAGTTCTAGTTGTATTCTTTAACCCAGTTTATCTGTTGTCTGTCTGACAATAAAGTAGGACAACAGACTGTGACAGTGTGTTTGCATACTGATTAGAATGTTACGGGAGTAGTAATGTTTGATAGCTGTGTACCACTGCCTTAACATTTTAAACCTTAGTACTGATAGTTAAAAAATAAATCACTGCCCCAAGCGAACCAATCCAGCATCTGAAGAAGTGCTATCATAAATTTTGTACCACTGTTTGAGTTTGCAGAACAACTAAGATTTTGCATATACCTTTGTCTCACTTCTCATAAAAATGTTTGATTTTTCTGGTAAACTACCCACAGTTGCAGTCAGACATTAGACAAGTTTATAAAAATGCATGTTGATACAAAGCCTGTTGGTGTGTTAAGTTTTTAACATCTCTGATTTTTGCCTCATACTTTTTCCACATAATATGTTGCGGTGGTGGTGCTGCGGTAGCATTGTCGCCTCCCAGTAAAACGCTGTCCGGTTCAATTCTCAGTTAGAGCGTCTTCTCCGTGGAGACATGCGTGAATGGGCGTACCTTCTTTGAAGGTTGTGCATCAGGGCTGGCAACTCGGCATGTAAAAATCAACTGCCAATCATTAGCGGACCGGAGTTCCACTGTGGCGACCCCTAACCGGGAAAAGCCGAAAGACACAACAACAACAACTTTTTCCACATAATCACACTTCTCGCAGTTCGGCAAATGTACATTGAAGCGAAAACTGTGCTACATCCCAAATAAATTGTCTGATTTTCTGGTAAATCACTGAGGATTTATATATGAAGTGACATTAACAGTTGCTGGCATTGCATTCTTGATCACAACGTATGCAGAATCCAGTGTTCTACATTATCACCTTCAACCCCTTATGATAATTTATGAAATAATTCCCTCCATCTCTCACTTACTGGTTGTCAATAAACAGATAAGTATCATTTTGCAAAGTCTCTCCCCTTAAGTCACTTACCAGGCTAAATATCTTTTGATATAATTGCTCAATATTTATATGATAACATAATAACTGCTTGCACTGCTTTTATGGCTAAATTAGTGAATTTTTGCTATCATTAGTTGACTGTTTCCTTTTAGTGGCAGAAACAAGTTTCTAGGCTAGTTGTGGGTATTACTTGCTACAGGCGCTAAATTCAAGTGTCTTGCTTTTGGTTGGTATGCTCATTTGAGATTTTTATTGCTTATTTTCTGTGATTTAGTGTGATGCCACACACTGAGTAGCAGAGTGGCTGTAGTGTACAGACACAGGCATTTAAGGCACTAAGTTGCTGTACACAGTCTACTCCTCCAAGTTGTATTTTACTTTAAATACTCAATAGTTGTGCAAAGAGGCTCTGGTATGTGCCAGATTGCATATTGTTCTGCATCTGTAGACTTAGACTGTGTGTTTTACACAAGTAACATCTCCAGTAACTCAACTGCAAACCCACAGAAGCCAACATCCCCTTCATGCCACATTAGTAATTACCTGGGACAATGGATTTTGCTTTCCAGCAATCTCTGCCGTCAGCTAATTGAACTAAATGGACTTTCTAACACAATGTAACAGCTGTGTCATGCTTCCTGGCAGTCACCAACTATTTAAACCAGAAGACATGCAGTTATACAATATAATTGGAGGCAAAACTATTTTACAAAAGCCACAATATATAACAAGCAGGTTGTCAGTGATACACACCCCAACACTAAACAAAGTGCAAACAGTACAGTCTAAGCACATAAAGCTACTTATGCTGACTCTTAAAAGTAATCCACATAAACCACAAAGGCCTTCTAAATGTTCTAAGAAACAAGTACCCTCAGCAATCTTCACCTACAATGAAACATACATCTAAGAGGCACACTGACTTATTTCAAAACCCCATAATGTAAACCTCCACACAATCCATTATCTTAGTCATAGGAGACTACACAGTGAGACACAATAATGCTCCACTTACCAAGCTGGACAAAGAGCAGGTCACAGTCAGTTGCTTATCAGGAGCCAAGATTTGTCAAATCATACAAGCACTCAAGTCTTTGCTCCACAAGAACACATATGACACAATTGTTATAAATGTGGGTGTAAATGATTTGCAATGTACCCCTTTAGACTATATGAGGAGAGACATGATGGATCTCTCAGAATATGTCTGAAGCTACTATCAATAGCATTAAGCAGCAATCTATCATCACTGAGAATGATGCCACAGAATTCTATCATCAATGAGAATAATGTTACAGCATTCTACCATCACTGAAAATGATGCAGCAGCATTCTATCATCACTGATAATGATGCCACAGCATTCTATCATCACTGATAATGATGCCACAGCATTCTATCATCATTGAGAATGATGCCACAGCATTCTATCATCACCACAAATGATGCCACAGCATTCTATCATCACTGACAATGATGCTGCAGCATTCTATCATTACTGAGAATGATGCCACAGCATTCTATCATCACTGAGAATGATGCCACAGCATTCTATCATCACTAATAATGATGCTGCAGCATTCAATCATCACTGAGAATGATGCCACAGAATTCTATCATCGATGAGAATGATGTCACAGCATTCCATCATCATTGAGAATGATGCCACAGCATTCTATCATCACCAAGAATGATGCCACAGCATTCTATCATCACTGATAATGATGCTGCACCATTCTATCATCACAGAGAATGATGCCACAGCATTCTGTCACCACTGATAATGATGCTACAGCATTCTGTCATCACTGAGAATGATGTCACAGAATTCTATCATCATTGAGAATGATGCCACAGCATTCTATCATCACCACAAAAGATGCCACAGCATTCTATCATCACTGAGAATGATGCCAGAGTATTCTATCATCACTGAGAATGATACCACAGTATTCTGTCATCACTGAGAATGATGTCACAGCATTCTATCATCATTGAGAATGATGCCACAGCATTCTGTCATCACTGATAATGATGCCACAGCATTCTGTCATCACTGATAATGATGCTACAGCATTCTATCATCACTGAGAATGATGCCACAGCATTCTATCATCACTGAGAATGATGCCACAGCATTCTACCATCACTGATAATGATGCTGCAGCATTCTGTCATCACTGAGAATGATGTCAGAGCATTCTATCATCATTAAGAATGATGCTGCAGCATTCTGTCATCAATGAGAATGATGTCATAGCATTCTATCATCAATGAGAATGATGCTGCAGCATTCTGTCATCACTGAGAATGATGTCATAACATTCTATCATCACTGGTAATGATGCTGCATCATTCTATCATCACCGAGAATGATGTCACAGCATTCTATCATCACTGATAATGATGCCACAGCATTCTGTCATCACTGAGAATGATGTCACAGCATTCTATCATCACGGATAATGATGCTACAGCATTCTGTCATCACTGAGAATGATGCCACAGCATTCTATCATCGCTGAGAATGATGCCACAGCATGCTATCATCACTGATAATGATGCCACAGCATTCTGTCATCACTGAGAATGATGTCACAGCACTTTATCATCATTGAGAATGATGCCACAGAATTCTATCATCACTGATAATGATGCCACAACATTCTGTCATCACTGAGAATGATGTCACAGCATTCTATTGTCATTGAGAATGATGCTGCAGCATTCTGTCATCACTGAGAATGATGCCACAGCATTCTGTCATCACCGAGAATGATGTCACAGCATTCTATCATCACTGAGAATGATGCCACAGCATTCTGTCATCACTAAGAATGATGCCACAGCATTCTATCATCACTGAAAATGATGCCACGGTATTCTGTCATCATTGAGAATGATGTCACAGCATTCTATCATCTTTGAGAATGATGCTGCAGCATTCTATTATCACTGAGAATGATGCCACTGCATTCTAGTATCACTGATAATGATGCTGCAGCATTCTGTCATCACTGAGAATGATGTCACAGCATTCTATCATCACCGAGAATGATGCCACAATGCAAACAAAAAATTATTGACTTCAACAATCGGCTTAACTTCTGGTGTCATTAAAAGGAGGATACAATATAAATCTGCATGTGAAAGGATGGTAGGCAGTCTTTACTGCTTTGCCAAGGATGGCCTACACCTTTTCTCCAAAGCTTTTGTACATTAGTTAAATATTTGTCTACCCCCATAGTGCAATTTTATACAATGCTGGTTTTCTGAAACTTTCAATATAACAAAGCAGAATCCAGATAAAAGTAAGGTATTGCTGCACAATACTAGGAGCCTCAACAATGTACTCCACTCACTACAGGCACTCCTTACCCTGAAACCATTAATATATGCATACATTTAGAGACCTGGTTCTAGACCATTAGAGTCATTAGTGAATTTTTTCATTGCCTATCACACATTCAGGCCCATTGTATTATTTGAGGGCACTAAAGATGACATTGTCTCCATATTCATAAAGTACCACTTCATCTCCAGACTTGCTAGACAAGATAATGACATGGGAACCCTCCACATCTTACATACTATTAATAAAACCCCTTATCAAATCATCACTAACTGTAGGAAACTCCTATATCCCCTTGGCAAATACCTTCTATCTAACTAGTATATTGTCCCATTCATAGATTCATCAATTGTTACTAAACTAACAAACAGGGCAGGAGGGCCTTTCTAAGCCTGGCCAAGTTTTCCTGAAAAAATTATGATGTTCTGTATGCAAATAGGACATTTGGGGCAAGACATTTATAAGCTAACTCTGGTCATAATCGACATGGGTGCCAAGCCTGGTGTAAATTTCCTATTTCCCATCCAGGTTGCACTTAAACTGGGTAATAGATGAACTCAGCTTCATATTGACGGGAAGCCTGTTCCATAGCATGGGTGGTCTCTGTGACACATATCTGTCTCTCCAGCATATTCCGTTTAAGTCACAAACAAAATTCAGGTCCCTAGACCTTCTATTTCTGGTACTCTTTGACTTATGTGTATGTAGGAGAATCATAGGTTTGGGATTTGGGGATGCCTCGTAAGCCAGGCATAGCTCAATCCTCAGCAATCTGTAGGAGACCGACTAGAGGAAAATGGCTTTAAGGTGCTCTGCATAAGGCAGGTTTGTTATGCCTTGTATTTTTTTTTATAAGGAATCTCTAAGGTCACTCTAGTTGCTGCATATGCCTAGTCAGGTACATACTGAAGGGAGCATTGTACTCTGTGATTGGCCTGATAAGGGCAGAGTGCAGTGAGATAATGACCTCTTTGGACCTAGATGCCATGCCCTTACTTATAATAAGCACAACAAAAAAGTATTTCCTCACCAATGTGACCATATGGTGGTGGAAGGTAAGGCTACTGTCTATGTGCATACCCAGATACCTGACCATTGATTTGAATCTTAGGGGCATATTATCAACATGGTAATCAGCTGAGATAGTTACTTCCTAAAGAGTACATTATGCATTTCTTAGCAATGAGTTTAAGACCATGGCTTTAGCATCATTTATTAGTCAAAGATAGACCTTCTTGAAGAATGCTAGTGTCTGCAGTGGAGTCGATGATAACCCCCATCTTATAATCCTCAGCAAACTTAGCCAGCCATAAACCTTCAGCATTTGCTTCCATTTCTGAAAAATAGCTGCCAAAAAGTGAATTCCCAGTACTGAGCCCTGAAGGACTCCGCTAGTGACTGGCCTCATGATGGAGGTGGCCTCACCTATTTTGACCTCCTGGGTCCTATTAGTGAGTTTATCTCCAGTGGGTGATAAAAAGGGTTTATATATAAATTAGTGTGCACACCTTACCTTTATCTGATACTTTGGTGACCCTCTCAAAAAAGTCCACCAGATTTAATAGGCATCAACTTCCTTTAACAAAACAGAACTGTGATGAGTCCAATGTTTGTAGGTTACCTATGTCTTAATTTATCATGTCCGTAATGATTCTTTCCATACCTTACATATGAGGCTGGTAAGACAAATGGGCCTGTAGTTACCTGGATCAGTGGTTGGACCTCCTTTGTGAAGGGGAAATGAGTGTAGCCTTCTTCCATTCCTTGGCCACAAAACCTGACTGAAGGATCAAGTTGAGAAGTCATGCTTCATGCTATTTATTAAACATCCCAGGATGTAATCAGGACCCATTGATGCAGTGTCTTTGACTTTGGAAATGCATTGATGATCTGTTCCCTAGTAATGATTGGGGAGATTATTGTCTGAGATATTTCCTTTGGACTATTATGGGAGAGTGGGAGAAGAAATTTCAGCTGAACCTGTCAGCCAAAAGGTTGGCAATGGCCTGCAGTTCAGTGTGGATGATGCCATTTACAATATGTTCTGTGGACTGTTGTGTATTTCCTCTGTGGTGTAGAAAGCTTTGTGGTTGTGCTTTGCTTGGGAAGTTATTTTTTCTTCAAATTTAGCCTTTGAAGTATTAATTAACCCTCTTAGCTGCCTGTCTAAATTGGTCAGTAGACTTTTAGCATGTATGGCTTTGTTCCGTCTATACTTAGCCAAGATTTCTTTTCCTTGTTGTATAGCCAATTGATATTATGATTCCACCAGCCTGGCTTGCCTTTTGAGTTTGCCTTATTCTTGATATAAGTGGGCAAAACTCACAGCTGTCAGTATGGCTGTACAGCGATTTTGTAAATTGTGCAATATATGCTATGGTGTTCACTGGGTTTGGGGGTGCTTGGAATTTAAAGGTGTTGCATAGTAGAGAGAGGTTAGCCTTGGAATAGTTCCTAAATGTTTTTGGTTTCACTGGCTCCCTGGTTTTAATTTTTATTTTAAGTTATACTGCATGATGGTCAGATCTGACAAGTGAAGACATTAAATTGAATGAAGAACATCAGCCCCCCATGTTCAGGAGTACAGGGTCAATCATGTTTGTACACCTAGTAGGGGAATGGACCAACTGTTACAGGATCAACTGTTTCAGGATGTTAGTATTATCAAAGTTTAGGATTCACTGGGTTCGTGCATTAGAAGTGGTATAGGATTCCCAATCTATAGAGGGGTAGTTGAGATCCCCTATGAATATCTTATTGGGTTGAACAGTGAGGGACTCTAGTACATTGAGACAGGTAGTATGGGTTTCCTGAGACATAGAAGAAAACCTGTAAGTTGCAAAGATATGATACGAGACCCTGTTTATGGTGAGTTGCACATGTATGAGTTCTAGTGAGTCATACAGTTTAACTAGTCTGGCTATGACGAGGTTGGTTACAACATAGACTGAGACTGGTCCACCTTTAGTTCCCTCCTGTAGCTAGTCTAAGGGTGTGAAAGGCTTCATAACCTTTCATTGCTGGGGTACTCTCCACAACTTTAATCCATATCTCTGTTACTTGCTCCAGGGAGAAGAAGGCTTGCAGGGAGTGGAATTTCTTGTTAAAACTTCTAGCACTAAGCAGTACCACCTTCAGATATTCTTTCATAGATTTGGTTAAGTTGGCAGGTTTATCAGTTTGGCATTGCCAAAAAAGGCACTATGGGTTGGAAAAGGTCTTTGCCAATATCAAAAAGCATGGAGGGGATAAGTACAGACCATCCGTAGCAAAGCAGCGTGGTCTGTCAACCATGCCTCCCAGACTGTCAGATATCATTTCTCCTTGCAGTGACACCAGAAACTAAGCCAATTGTTAAAATCAGTCATTTTCTGCTGGTAATGTGACATCTTCCTTGGAGAAGATGGTATACTGCTCAATGTTAGGCTCATACTTGAGAGACATAATCAGTGAGCTCAATTATGTCTTACTTCATATAGTCAAGGGAAGTATGTCTCAGTCATTAACACCCACATGGACTATGACAAAGTCATATTGGTACCTGGTTCAGTGACCTGAGTGCATGTGTGACTTGATGGAGCCTAGTCCCAGAAAGGCAGCTAACTGTGACTTTTTCCTTACTCAGTGTGGTGAGGGGTGATATTATTGTGCCTCACTACGGGCTCTTCTTGGCCCAGTGGACTTCTCCAGTCATCATACTGTAATAAATAAATAAATGAATGAATAAATTGTGTGATGATTATCCTTATGGGGTTTAGCAGTAGAGGCATTGGATACAGTGTTACTATGTGCAGTTGTGGGCGATGTTTTAACAGAGTGTTTACATGATGGCTGAGGACTCGTTCTTTGATTGTACTATGCAGGAGGTCTTAGTGTTTAAGGCAAGTTACCTGTAAGTACCACTGCTGTTGTAGAAGGACAAAAATCACAAAAACTGATAGGCCAAAAATAGCCATAAAGATGATAAAGAAGACTATTTACCCTTCCTAGAATCCTGTACATAAAGGATCTAACTGTGAATCTGTGCTTTATTCTTCTCAGGATCTACTCTCCTCATACATTCAGTCCCTATCTAATATATGCCACAAAAAAATCAATCATTCCTCTGTACACAAAGTGTACCTTATTAAATGTTTTCTCATCAGTTCCTCGGGAAAATTCATACCTACTAGCTTCTTTCAAGTCCTGTGTTCTAG
Source organism: Protopterus annectens (assembly GCF_019279795.1). Classification (NCBI taxonomy): domain Eukaryota; kingdom Metazoa; phylum Chordata; order Ceratodontiformes; family Protopteridae; genus Protopterus; species Protopterus annectens. The sequence continues at coordinate 776,879,472 of NC_056737.1, read as the reverse complement.
TAAAACCTTCTAAATATAATTCTGTATTTTTTGTAAAAGCTTCCAAATATTGCTCTCTGTAAAATTATTTGTTCTGTTAATATTCCACATATTGTATAAACTCCAATTATTGTTCACTGTATAATTTTTATAACAGCTAATTAGACCTGGGCTCCACTGAAAATGGGCTACCACCCATTTGAACAATCCCAGTAAACAAAAGTAAATAAATACATAATTATGCAAGAAGCCCAGAATTTCTGGACAGAAGATATACAAAAAGATTAAGCAAGAAATTAGGGGAAAGAAAAACTTGCACAAGAAAAATCACCAAATGCTTCAAATGCAAATTTGTGTTAATTAATTCAATAGAGTCATGAAACGCATTATCTAGACCAAGAAACCTTGGGCCACTTGGAAAAAAAAAGTAACTGAGGAAGTGTGAAAATATATAGAACAAAATCTAGAGATTTTTGAAAGGTATAAAAAAGAACTATGGACATGGGAAAGAGAGATCTGATATGGTACAATATTTATGCAAAGGAGAAAGCCAAATTAATCAAAACAAAAAAAGCAGCCCCAAAGATATTCAAAGAGATATACAAGCAAAGACACCCAGATATGGAAAATTTCACAATACAAAAAATAATATCACAAAGGAGGAACATAGAACAGAAGATTAGTAAAGTAGAAATTAAAAAAAAATAGAAGCTAAAGTTATGGAATAGCTGTGAAATGAAGGATTTAGTATAGAAAGTGTAACACAGGTTATATCACAGCATGATGGAACAATGAGTTCCCCAAGTAAGGATAAACAGGAGGAGCAGGAGACATCTGAAGAAGAAATATGGACATGGGAAATGAAAGGAGATTTAATATGGTGCAATATTTATGCAAAGGTGAAAGCAAAACTAATCAATGCAAAAAGAGCAGCACCAAGATATTTGAAGAGAAATACAGAAGAAAGAAGGATTAGTAATGGCAAAGTTAAACAAATAGAAACTTAGGTTGTGGCTTCCCTGTGAAGTGAAGGGTTTTGTGTAGAAAATCCATCTCTAATAACATGACAGCATGATAGAATAATGAATACCCAAATTAAGGAGAAACCACTGGAGTGGGAAATATCCACTCAGCTGCCACGTGAAGATACTTTGGCGCATTCAGTAAGAAACCAGTATAAAAGTTCAGATGGAGTGCACAGCAAGGGGAGTTACAGGAAACTGTGATAACTCTAATGCAGTCAATGCTGTGGAGTGATACGCCAGTGAGTTTCCATCTGAAAGAGCAATGGATGACACAGGATGAAACTGAAGAGAATATGGCACAATAAGATGCTCTGAAACTTTTTGTAGAATGCCTACAGGAAATGGAGAGCAAAGAACATGCCCTCAGTTTAGAAAAAACTGATCTAAAGGAAAGAGTTGCTTAATTTAAAAGATATGGATAGACATATTAAGATAATTGAAAGAAATAGACTAGAGAAAGTTAATAAGACCCAAAATGTTAGAAGTTTTATAAAACAAATGAACACAGAAATCAGGACTGTTCATTGAAATGTATGTGATATCACAGAGGCAAATAGGATATATTACTGTGTAGCTAAATTAATAACAGATAAAGTCTTACCACAAAAGCACAAGGCAGTAAGGGAAAGGAGGGGGAGAAATCATATGCCATCATTGAAGTATCAAATAGAAAAAACTATAAAGCATTTAAGACAAAAGGTGTCACTATTAGAAAAATACAGAAGAGGGAACAGATCAACAAAAATACTCGGAAAGCTAGATGTGATAAAAGTAATGGACAGTACCAGAACAGATCAGGAGCTATTGTACACTAGTGCGTGCAATAAACAAAGATATCAGCAAAGATTGTACACTAGTGCGTGTAATAAACAAAGATATCAGCAAAGATTGTACACTAGTGCGTGTAATAAACAAAGATATCAGCAAAGATTGTACACTAGTGCGTGCAATAAACAAAGATATCAGCAAAGATTGTACACTAGTGCGTGCAATAAACAAAGATATCAGCAAAGATTGTACACTAGTGCGTGTAATAAACAAAGATATCAGCAAAGATTGTACACTAGTGCGTGTAATAAACAAAGATATCAGCAAAGATTGTACACTAGTGCGTGTAATAAACAAAGATATCAGCAAAGATTGTACACTAGTGCGTGCAATAAACAAAGATATCAGCAAAGATTGTACACTAGTGCGTGTAATAAACAAAGATATCAGCAAAGATTGTACACTAGTGCGTGTAATAAACAAAGATATCAGCAAAGATTGTACACTAGTGCGTGTAATAAACAAAGATATCAGCAAAGATTGTACACTAGTGCGTGTAATAAACAAAGATATCAACAAAGACAGAAAAAACAGAAAATATGCAGATAAATATAAAGGAAAAGTACAAAATAAGCAATTTATTGAAGAACCAAAAAGTTTTATAGGGAATTGGGAAACAAGGCAAAAGGAATTAAAACACCACCAAAAAAGAAGAAATGTCCGTGAGGATCCTATGGAACATAACAAAGATGCTGAATGGATAGAAGAAGTAAAAGAAAGAATAAGAAGTTCAAATGTACAGGATATGAAATGGAATGAAGTGGCGACCAGAGAGATTGAAACACAATTAAGAAAAGCTCCTAACTGGAACCACCCCCCCCCCCCCCCGGCCCAGTTTTAGTACCTAACTTCTGGCTAAAGGTATTAACATCTTTACATGAAGATTTAGCCATAAGTAAAACTATTTATATGTGCATCCTGAACAGATGACAACCTGGTTAACAACAGGAGAAACAATACTGCTCCTTAAGAGTGAATTGCAAGCTATCCTAAAAATTGTAGACCAATAACTTGGCTTCCAACAATGTATAAACTACACACTGGAAATGATGCAGATAAAATTTATAGTCATTTAGAAGAAAACCTGATTGTGGCAATAGAGCAAAAGGGTAACAAAAGAAAGTAATAAGGATCAAAGGATCATTTGTTATTAAATAAAGTCATAATGGATAACTGCAAAAAGGGGAAGAACCAACATAGGGCATGGATAGACTACGGAAAAAACATTTAGCATCATCGCACATTCATGGATAAAAGAGTGCTTCCAAATGTGCAAGATATACCCCACACTGATCAATTACATTACAGCAACCATTAAACAGCTGCAAACCACTTTGCAGTTAAGCCATAATGTAAGACAGATTATTATTCCAGGGATAAAAATTCAAATGGGGATATTCCAGGGAAACTCTTTGTCACCGCTGCTCTTCTGTCATGCCTTTAATCCATTAATCTGTCTACTTAACAGATTAGGTCATGGCTACAGTTTGGCTCCCAGAAAACAACAAAGTGTAAAGACTTCTCATCTTCTTTTTGTGGGTGATTTAAAGCTTTGTAGTTTGTCAGATGAGGAACTGAAAGCACAACTACAGGTGGTCAAAACTTTCTCAGATAATACAAGAATGTCATTTAGTCTTAATAAAAATGCAAAAGCAACGTTTAAAGCAGGAAAGCTGTAGCACCAAGAAATTCCTGTCTGGAAGAGGAATGTCATACAAAAGAACATGAGCAAGAGGGAGTATATAAATATTTAGGAATTGATGAAGGATCAACAATAAAACATGACAAATGTGAACAAAACTTGGGAATATTTTAGAAGACTAAAATAAATATTGAAAACAGCTGTGATCTAGGGACAAAGTCCAGGCTATAAATCAATTTGTTCTTCCTGTCCTCACTTATAGTTTTGGAGTGGCTGACTGGCCCCAAAAGGTATTGGATCAGTTGGACAAGAAAACAAGAAAAATGCTTCATGCTTATCAAATGATTTATAAAAATTAGTGCATACCAACACTATGTATACCCTGTTCTGAAGGAGGTATGGGCCTCCTCAAAACTGATTACATGTATAGATCTTATGTATACATAACTGCTGACCACAGAAGATCCAAACATAGTGAAAGTTTTAAAACACGAGGAGAATAAGTCTAAGACGACTTCCCTGTTTAGTTTAGTACAAGCATATTGGTGTCAAGCAGGAATAGAAATCAAACCAGAAGTAGATAAAAAATCAGGCAGCAACTGAATGTGCTAAAAAAATATATATATCAGGTGAACGATCATATAAGAAAATGCATAAATATAGTTGCAAGTGTAGAAATTTCTTTGAAAAACCTCATGCTGATCAGGACTAAATGCGAGAATGGTTAATAAGTAGTGAATTTGACCCAAAAGACAAAACGTTAATATTGGTGGACCAGGACAGTGGACTACATACATCTTGGTTTACAAATTCCATTAAACGTATGGGAGAAACAGACAAATGCAGGTTTTGTAAAACAGAATTGGAAACAGTCACACATCTTGTTGCTGGGTGTGATACACTAATGCAGAAAAACTGTATACTGAAAGGAATAATAATGTGACAAGACTGTTGCACTGGGAATTCTGCAAACACTATAATACTGAAGTAGCTGAGAAGCATCGTAAGCAGGAGCCACAAAGCATTATAGGAAATGATGGTTTATATCACATGGATCACCTGTTACCAACAGTTCAAAAAAGATGCAAAAAAGTCAGATATAGTAGTCCATGAAAAGAAGACAAAAGTAGCATTGCTCATTGAAATTGCTCCACCCAGTGACTACAGTGTCTTATATATAGAGACACAAAGTCATAAAATACCAGGATTTACAGGCAGAAATGAGAGCAATTTGGAAGTAGTGTACTCATATAGTTCCAATAGTAGTAGTGTCCTATAAAAAAGAATTTACAATTGTACTAAGATATGTTACCGATACATGTAACTCCATATGAATTGCTGGAGGAGTCAATTCTGGGCACATTGTGGGTGCTGCGATGAGCACTTCTGGCTAACATCAAAGATTGAAACAATACTACTTTCATGAAATTTAATCATACATTGACCTGGGAATGGGGTTCATTCCCTTTCTGGTATTAAAAACCCAAAAAACTTGGAGAAATTAAACAGTGAATCCATTTACAGGCACAGCCTAGGTGAATAGGATCATGTAAGAAATGCACAAAACATATTTACAGATACAAGGGTATGCTACTGTGAAGTTTTAAGATGTGAATAAGCCTCTCACATTTCCAGTTGATGTGAGGGGTGATCCTGAGGAAGTTGTTATATTTCAAGAAGGAAGGCCATGTATATGTGCAAGTTGAGGAAAACTACTTACATCTATGGCTATAAAATGATTTAACAGCTTATTCATGGTAAAGAAGTTCAAGTTACAAGGAATCTAAAAAAATGCCACTATGGAATGTTCTGCCAAGCATACGATGCAAGCTGTTATGACTACAGAAATACATTTGAGATATTTACAATCTAGGAGAGAAAATTTACATTATAGATATGTTGAGCCCTTTATATCTAGAGGAACATAATGTAGATTTGATGGGTGATTAGCTGGAAGTTAACCAGATTATGGCTTATTCACCTGTGCCTGAAAGGCTACTGAAAATCCTAAAATGAATGTAGGAAAAGCATTCACTATAAAAAGCTGTCCATAAGAGAAATGTGTCATTCCAAAGGTTATTCTACCCTACTGGATGTTTAAAAAAGAAAACATTGAATATTAGGTTGAATGTTTAAAGCAGAGAAACTTGTGTATAGTCAGCTAAGACAAGAAATAATAACATTAATATAGTACATCTGGAAATAAGTTAAAAAAGAGAGCTTTTACTGGCTAGGCATGTGAACTCAGACTGAGTAAATGGTGCTGGGGTCGGGATTTGTAATTCATATTAAAGTAGTAATCAGAGAAGTTCTTTAATGTTGTAAACTGTTTCGAGAGGACTAAGGTCCAAGATTAGTACACAATATTTATGACATCAAAAAGTTTTACAGTTATGTGCTGTTATTTAAAATATCCATAGATTGCTAAACTGAGATAGATATACTTTATGTGCAATCACTGCTTTAATGTCCATTTTTTGGCTCTATGTTATCTTATCGAAAAACATCTTCATTGAACACCTCTTCGTCAACCAATAAACAGCAAACTCCCAAATCTCAGAACTGCCACTTCAGTGTATTTTTTCCATTGGGAAAAAAATCACTTGGCCAACCAAAAACCAAACTTTCAAACCCTACAAAGTGGGGGGCTTCACTCCCACACCCCCAATGTGGGGGGCCGTGCCCCCCACACCCCCTAACTAAATATACAAACTCCAAAATTGCACTACAGTGAGGAAAAGGGCAGATTCCTGACAATGACCAAGCTTTTTTCCCCCTGGGAAAAAATTCACTGATATGCCCGTTCGAAGATTTGGGAGTTCACTGTTTACTAGTTGACGAGGAGGCGTTCAATGAAGACTTTTTTGATAAGGTAATATAGACCCCATTTTTTAATAGCATGGAATAACTGTATTGTCATGTCAAACAATTGCCCTCAGTCTGCAAGGTCAAAATTTAGTTGTTTTGCAGACAAATGGTGGTATCAGCATGTTATTTCTACTCCAGGTTATGGTCAATCCAATTTTCAGTCAGAAATGATGGTTCAAAACATTGTAAATGGACTTTTTCCAGCACAATTATTTATTTGTCTTACACTGAAATTCCAAATATCTATGGCTACTGTTTGCTGATTCTAAACAATAAGGTTAAAGTTGATGACTGACTAAAAGATAATTAGTTTAGATGGAAATGCTATCATGGAATCTTGGTATTATTGTTTAATGGATGGATGGATGGGCGATAGGAAATTCACCTCCGGGATCACGTCAGTCACCCTGCTAGACAGGGGTCCAGGGAAGTAAATATTGTGGGAAGAAATATCCAGGGAATTGTTATGGCTAGGCTTGTATAGGCCCTACGGCCAATAGCCTAGTACCAACCTATGAACCTATAACCTATAAGATTAGTTACTTTAATAGCCAAGATGCTACACTGGCTTCTGTCTCATTGTTTAAGAGCTGTTGGCAGTGAATGATTACCATGCACTTCTAAGGCTTCTGTCTCCAGACTTTCCACTGGACCTCACCCAGAGGGCAGCCAGCTGTTTTTTTAATTTCATGAATTTTGAAGAAGTCCAAGTATTGGATATACCCAAAAGCGCTTAAGTTACATTTAATAAAATACATCAATTTGGATGTACTGGTATGTTTTACTTTCTGTATGCTTTTCTTTATGATGGTGACAATGTGTACCACACTTCTCTGAACTGCCAAATCTACAGAAAAAAGAAAATGTCAGGATTCATCAAGGTTCTTTGTGGAAATCACCTTCACACGTATAATGAACCAAGATATGCAACTTGTTTGCCTGACACAAGAGCGTAAGGAAGAAACAGGAAGTATTCATTTTTTTCTATGTAATTTTCTCCTTCCCTTTTCTAAAGATCCTACTACTAGGTCTTTGATCTCTTTTACTATATTCACTACTTTTGGTACAGTTGGTTTAGACTTTGATTTCCAGGTTTTAGTATCTTTTTGACAGCTGCGTTGTCGCCTCACAGTTAGACGTTGCCAGTTCGATTCTCAGTTAGTGCGTCTTCTGTGTGGCGACATGCGTGAATGGGCGTTCCTTCATTGAAGGTTGTGCGTTAGGTCCGGCAAGCCAGCATGTAAAAAGCTACTGCCAATCATTAGCGGACCGGAGTTCCGCTGTGGCGACCCCTAACCGGGAAAAGCCGAAAGACACAAACAAAGTATCTTTTTGACAGCCACCAGAATTAAACTTGGCAAGTCATTACCCTGTCTATACAATTCCAATTCTGTATCACAGCTCAAAGAATAATTTCCTTAGTTATACCAATTTGTTCAGCCAGTATTTCTGACAGTGTAGTCATTGGGGAATTTTTAAAGTATGCCAAATCATTACACTCCCACAAAATATGTTCCCAATTACCTCTTTCTTATCCCATCACACCTTTAGTCTACTTGAGATATAAAATACCTATGGAAACATTTCCAAGCAAAGATCCTAAATCTTCTAGACTTTGTTGTATATTTGGGAGCCATACATAGATCCTCCCATTGTTTCTTTGTGAATTGCTTATCCATTGTCTCTTCCCAATCCTCTCTAACCTCCTCTGATTGATTCCTATAGTTATTGTTTAATATTTTATATGCCCTACTAATTATCACTTTTTTAACAGCAGCTTCTGTTCTAGATTCTACTAAAAATGCTACCAGTGCTTGTCTTTCACTTAGGATCCCCCTATTCCTGTCTGTTTGCCTATACTTTGATATTAATCTTTGATAGGGAATGCAATCTTTAGTCTGCAGTCCAAATGTATTTTTGGCCTCTTCCTATTTTATTACCTTTCCCTCACTAATTATTTGCCCCCAGTACCTTGGTTCCTTAAGAAGTTTTCTCCAGTAAATTCCAGCCCCCTCTTGCCCAAATTCATCATCATCATCATCATCATTGTCACCATCACCCCCCTTTTCCCTCTCTCTCTCTCGATTCAGTGACACACTCCTGACATCTTCGGCACTTATGCCTGACTGTTGCAGATCTTCTTTTACACAATCCATGCATGTGTCTGAACCACCATAATCTGTTCTCTTTGATCTTTTCTGCAACTGGAGCTACTTTGCCTTCTGCTCTTATGTCCTCATTTCTTCATCTGCAGTGTGCATCCTACCACCCTTTTCAGGCACTTCATTTCCATCACTTCTAGCTTCCTCATCTGCGTTGTCTTTACTGCCCAGGTTTCTGTACCATACAGTAGTACTGGACGCACCACTGTCTTGTACACCTTACTTTTCAGATTCTTTGGCATTCTTCTGTCATAGACTACACCTGAGACTCTATGCACGTTGGCTACTGCCCCTCTGATTCTAGCTTTGACCTGTTTATTCAGACTTCCCTTCTCCTCAACCACCCGTCCCAGATACTTGAAACTATTTACCTGTTCCACTATCTTCCCTTCTGTCTCAATTCTCAGCTTCTACTGATTTCCCCAACTTTCGTCTGTTACCACTGTCTTATCTGTGCATAGTTTTATACCATGTGCCTTCAGTTTTACATTCCATTTCCCTAGTGTTTGCTGAAGTTCTTGCTCAGAGTTTGCCTGTAATGCTCCATCATCTGCATGTAGCAACTTTGTTGATTTGTCCCCATTGACCTTTTTACTAATGTAGTCCATCACCAGTATGAACAGCAGTGGGCTCAGAGCTGAGTGCTGATGCACACCCACTCCCACTGGGAACCCCTCTGTGAGACTGAACACTGTTCATACTTGATTCATTGGGTCCTTGTGCATATCCTGCACTACTTCTACCAGTGTTTCTGGGACTTTGAACCAATGCAGGACTGCCCAAATCAGCTTTCTTGGAATCTTCTCATATGCTTTCTCCAAGTCTGGGAATTCCCAGTTGGACTCTTTCCTCATCTATAGCTTCTTATCAACTATCTGTCTCACTGCAAACATCGGGTTAGTTGTGCTGCTTCCTGATCCGAATCTGAACTGCTCACCTCCCATCTTACTTTCTACTACTCTGCTATTCATTTATCATTCACCCTCTACAGAACTTTGAAGCAATGTGGTATTCTTTCTTCTTCTTCTGCTAGGTTAGATTCCCCTCCTCTTCTCTCACCATAAGCTGTTTTTGGGGCAGTAGAGATTCTGCGGAGTTTTCTTCATTCAGAAGCTGCTGGAAATAATCCTTCCATCTGCCTTTGATGTCCTGTGGACTGGTGAGTAGGTTGTTGCTGGGATCCCTTATGAAGGGTATCTGACTGTCTTCTTTATCTTTCTGACTTTGCTTTGCAACCGGATATAGTTTCTTTGTGCCACCTACTGAGACACTTTCCAGAAGCTGGTAGAGTGCCTCTGATGCCCTGATCTTTGCTATTGCAACCCCTTTCTTAGCTTCTTTGTTACCCAACTAGTATTCCATTGAAGGCAAATTGCTGAGGTACCAGGACAGGACTGATGGATTAAAGTTGCTTCTCTTTGTTCCACCCTCTGACTGCTTATTTCGTGGTGTGTTTTTGTAGTATTCCTTTCTAGCCTGGTCAGTCTTTTCTATCTCACACTTTTTATTGCATACCTCCTTTCCTTTGATGACTTCCTGGATTTCTGCATTCCACCGCCATCCTTATGTACCTTATTTCAGTACTTGGCTCTGGCACATATCAGTTCTATAGTCCTCACACATGCTTTTTGAGGATCTGCCATTCTTCTTCTTCAACTCCACCCATTTTCCCCTCTTCTTGGGGTGCTATAACCCTTAGTAATTCCTTTGAACTGTTATACTTTCTCTCCAGTCAACTTCCAGGTCTTCAGTCAGGTATCTGTTGACCTTAGAGCCTTCAAGGAACACTGTTTACAGCTAATTGTGGCAACCAGTGGTTTATCCTGTGGGCCAACTGTTTAACCGGGGATGACTTTGCAATCATTGATTCTACAATCATTGATTGTATCCCATTGCCCTATCTTTACTAGGAGGAAGTCTACCTGAGTTACATGCTGGCGACTTGTATGTGATCTTGTGACTGTCTCTCTTTCTGAACCATATGTTGGCTATTATCAAATCATTTGCCAGACAGAAATCTAGAATGGCCTGTCCTTCTTTACTCCTGTTGCCCCACTCATGTGGACTCAGCTAGTCCTCATATCCTGTTCTGTCTGTCCTGATATGTGCATTCAAGTCACCCATTATCAACACCAATTCATATTGTCCTGCTTTATCTAGTAGGTCCTACAACTGCTGTCAGAATGCACCCTTTTCATCACTATCACAATCCTGCTGTCAGACATAGGCTGAGATTGTGACCACTGCCCTACCATTACACTGGAGTATGATTGCCATAAGTCTGTCACTCATTCTGATGATATCTCTCACTGCCTTCTGAAACCTCTCTCTCACCACAATTCCCACAGTATTTCTAGCCTGTACTCCTCCTTAGTACCAGACTCTGGATCCCAAGCCAAGTAGCTTTGCTGCACTCCCTTCCATCTTGTCTCCTGAATACTTAGGAATCCCAGCCTCCTCTGTAATATGTCATCCAGTTTCAAGCTGTATCCTGTCAGTGAACCTACTCTATGTGTAGCAATTCTCAGTTCAGGTTTGGCAGGTTGATTGGTTTACATTCAACTTTTGCTCAACAGAGTGATCCCAGGTTGGGTAACTAGACACTGTATGGATAGTAGATTATTGCCCAGAGCTGTTGGGCTTTATGGCAGCCACACACTGGCCAATAGGGGCACATACACCCCTCCCACCATTATCATGGGTCCCTGGTGTAGGTCAGAGTAGCCTGGATCCTCAAACCACTTATCACTGGTAACTACCCATGCCCATTTTTTGGTGACATTAGTCAACATAACTGAATCACCTAGGGCCATATTTTACACCATCAAGTGGCTAGCCCATCCACTGTGCAGAATCTGTGATCAGTGTTCTCCTGTCTTGAGGATACCATGCATAGTGCACTATGTAGAGTCTGTGCTGCTGCCCACAGCTCCATTCTTTGGTGAGTTTGAGATGGAAATGCTCAGCATGTTTTTGGGTGGTGGGTGGAACCCCATAGGGAGCACATGCAAACTACAAACAGGCATTGGCTGGAGGTCAGGATCGAACCTTGAATCATGTGCATAGAAGATGAAGACCATAACCATTATGCCAACTGGTCTTGTCTATATTCTGTACCACTACCTGCAGTCATTTTTATCTTCAGAATCACCTTACTGCACTCCTCTGTTGACTTAGTTCTTAGAATACTTTCTGCTGCTATGAATATAATATTCTGTATTGTTATTGTGATTCTCCTTAAGGATCTGCATCCAAAATCCTAGTCTCTCATTATTTCTTGAGCTCCCTCCCTCCCCTTTATCATCATCTGTTTCCACTTTGAATTATAGTTTTCTGCTTGTATTATGTACAGGAGTCTTAACTGTGTAGTTCTGTATTACCCATATCAGGTAATCCCAAAACTCCTTGTTCTATTGGAAGGATCACCTTATCCCACTTGTGTCTTGCCATCTTCCCCTCACAGATAAAATCTACCAGCTCTTTATTAATACCTATCCACAATTTCTCCTCTGGTTGATAAAAATATTTCTGACCTGTGTATAAAACTAAAAGGCTAAAAACATTGTCACTACTTATATTGTGTGATCCACATGCATGAAACAGAGCTTCCATTTCTTAGTTTTTGTATTATATTTTGTTTACTGCCTTCCCACATATCCTTAGCTGCCATAGCAGAATCCTTTTAAGTCATACTGCTAAGTGCTTTATTTTATCATGTCCCCATAAATATTGATATTGATTAACCAATTTGTGTGTGGGTACATAGTTTACAACTATTACCTTTGTTTTATCTTCATTGAATTTGTATCCAGAAAAGGTTTGAAACTGTCCCAGACTGTTCCACAAAACTGAAATTTCCCTTTCTAGCTTTATCAGGTACAAAATAAAATCATCTGCAAATAAAGCCAACTTTTCTTGATTATCACACCTTGAATTTCTGAGACCCTTATTTTCTTTGCCAATGTTTCTAAATATAACACAAATAACAAAGGGGAAAGATGATACCCCTTTCTCTTTCCTCTATTTAGACAGATCTTATCAGAGAAGAACCACTTCCACTTTAATTTTCACCCTGATCCCTCATGTAGCCTTCTAATTAACCATATTAATGCATCAGGGAATGAAAATGCTTACATTGCTCTACTCAAAAAATTCAAGCTTATTTTGCTGAATGCTTTACCTGCATCAATATCCACCAACAACAGTGGCTTTTTCTTTTTTACATTCTGCTTCCCTCTGGATCATCATTGTTCAATTAATGTAGTCAAATGTTTACCTTCTCTCCAAAAAAACACATTGATACATGTCTATCAATTATGGCATCACCTTTGCCATTCTTTCAGCTATTACACATAAACACTGTATAATCATGGTTTTGAATTGAGATGGGCCAGTATGAAGCAGGATCGATGAATCGTTACCATCTTCAGGTATTACAACCACCACAAATTTCTTCCATGATATTGGCACTTCTCCTTTTAAAATACTGTTAAACAAAACCTTCCAGATCTTTATCACTTTCTTCCCTCCTAGCTTCCAAACTTCCAGTGGAACACAATCTATTCCTGAAGATTTTCCTGTAGATTGGTTATACATCATCAATTTTATCTAATCTCCTCCTATCCTAACTGTTAGTAATTGAGGCTCATCTACCTCTAACCTTGGCATATTTAATTCTGCCATAAATATTTCCATTTGTATTGTTTCTTGATTTCTACATTTCTCTGCTTTATACAGAACTTCATAAAATTTCTAAAATATTTCTAATAGCTGTAGAGGATCACTGGTTATTTCCCTTGTTATAGGCTCCCTAAGCTTGGCTACAACCCTTTCAACTTTCTGTTGCCTGAGTCATTATGCTAAATGTTTTTCTGCTCTGGAGTTATTTTCCATTAGCCATTACATAAACTCCTTTTTGTTTAACAGAAAGGTGGAGAAGCACCAGTGTCTCATATTTATTAAATTACCCTACATTTTTATTTTGGGTATTATTGCCATATGATCTGAAATAGTTATTGGATGCATATCAAAACTTTCATTAAATACACATGTTCCTGTGAAATTTCATGTCTAGCAAGCCTAGCCCAGTTATTGTGTCTTGGAGGAATAATATATACATTCTCTCCAAGCTCCTACTACTGAATTCACATCTTCCATACCAAGTATTTTCATAAATTTCTTCAAAACATGCAGCCTTATTTGTTATATTTTCCTTTCTAGGCCCCTAGATGCAACCTCACATTTGCAAATAAAATTCCAGTCCCCACCTATAAGTAATATTCCCTGCTGAATGATGATTATTTCTCCCATAATTTTCTTAAGCTCCATTGTGGTAGTTTTAGGTGGAATATAAGTACATGCCAGTGCAATCCTCCTCCCTTACTAGTAGCCCCTTACTACTACAAATGTATAATTATTTTTTTCCTCTTCTGTCACTATTGGAGCTCCTCTAACAATTAATATAAGTACCCCTTTTTCTTTGTCCCAGATATTCCACCGAATAACCATCCTGAAATCCTTTCCAAGTGTGTCTCCAGTAGCATACCTATTTGCACTTTTCATTTATTAATATAGTTCACTACTGTTTCTATTTTGTATATTCCTGTGAGATCATTCACATTCAAAGATAATATGGAAAGTCCTGCCATTATGATAAGAAGTTATTATTCTCACCTGTTATGTATAACACTTTTTTAAATGGCTAGTTTAGCTTTTGTGTTACATACTTACACTAATGTTTAGCAAGTTGATCTTTTATACAGTAGTTTCTTGTCATAGCAGTTTGAACCCATGTCACATCTTACAAGAATTTTTGTTTTAATGAAAACTCTCAAACAAAAAACAAACACAACCCAGAACACCCCATGACCTATTAACTTTATACAAACACAAAAACTATGTACTTCTTCAAATAATGAAGTTTAACCCTCTTAACAGGAACATTTGTCACAGATTGACAGCTACACTTACGGGCTTTAATTGATCTGTAATGAAGGCTATCCATGCTAAGATGCATGGTACACCCTGTGTTTCTTCTTACACTAAGTGCTGTCTGTTTCTGTCTTATCTTCATCCTCTTCCAGATATAGAAAACAACTTGAATGCTGCCAGAAAACATTATCTTTTAGCCATTGAAAGAAAAAAGTATTATGTTTATATTACTCTTATCAGATTGCTTCCATGGAAACATGAGAACCAGATACACAGTTGCCTTTTGCTACAAGATTCTTATGTTGTACTGTGCACATTTATTTGCTAAAGGAATACTTTTCCAGTTAAAACTTGTTGCTAGATCAAGCCAAGGGCCTTAATCCAGTCATTCCCCTCTGCAAAAGTATGAAAAAGCATATCAGCTGTATTTATATCATTCTGTTTTGTCCAGGCTTTCTTTTCTTTTTATATTTCAATGCCTACATTTCTTAAAGCTGAACAAGAAGAAAGAAAGAAAAAGGTATCTGCTTTAGTATCCCTGTTACACACAAAAATAACTAAAGAAGCTTTACTATATAGCATACAGTGTATATCATGTTTTATAAAAATACTGTTAAGAACAAAAACTTCTTACAGTTACCTCTTTCCTTCCTCTTCCCCTCTCCTTAATGGTTTTCCAAATATTAATGACATGAAGTAGGGCATATACTTTGTAGTCCTCTACAAATTTAACAGAGTCAGAAAAGTCCATTGTTTCTGGGTTTTCTTGTTCTGCTATATTTCACAAATGTGAATGATACTTAGTAATCCCACATTTATTCATTAATTTCCAAGTTGCTGGTTTTCTTCATGTTCCAGTTTCTGGCTCATTTCATACTCCTGGTTCTTCTAGTCAATTCCTGTATCTTTTTTTCATCTCTCAAGCATTTTCAATTGGAACATTAGAAAATATTTCACTAGCATAGTTTCTCTATGATCTTTATTATCAGAAGAATAAAAAGCAGAATCTGTTTCTATTGGATAGCTCACCTTTTGTTGGACAGACTTTTGTATTTTCTCCTTAGCATGTTCTGCATAAAAAAATTACTTTGACCCTCCAGAAAAAAAAATATTCTGAAGATAGCTGGATACAGCAGCTTGAATCCCACACATGCTTCTTGAGATTTCCTGGTTACTGGAATAAATTTAGTTCTCTTCTGCCTAGTGTATAGTGAGTAATAATTTTCCACAAATAATCTACTGTCTCCAAATTTTAGTACTTTGTCTTTCTGCCACAGTTTTGTTAGAATCAATTATTTCTGCAGGTAGGATTGCATCTTACATGTGTATTGGATTTACCATGTTTGCTGTATTAATCTTAGTGGAGCTTTTTTCCCCGGGCCTTCGCTGAAAATGGGATCAATGCCCAGTCGAACTTTCCTGATGAACAGATGTAAAATAAATAATAAGTAATAAATAAATCTTTACTATCAGAGGCCTTGGGTGTTTTCTTATGGCCAGGTTTGGAGCATAAACACACAATGTGCCCTTTCAATTAACATTTCCTGCAGTGGAATACCAGTCCAGTTGCATATTTGTGTCTTTGGAAAATTAATACAGTCTGCTCCTTCCAGTTTCTATGGTACACAGAAAATCTCAGGTTTTCCCTAAGTGTTTCATCCTCTAATTCTGCCATTTTTTGAAACATCTCTTCTTCAGCAGTTTCTTACTCAGCCAGCGTTTTCTTCAGTCAGCATCTGTTTTTTTTTAGTTTTATCAGCTCATCTAAATATCTGTTTAAAGTGTCTTCCATTTTTTCCAGCCATTGTTATTTGCATTGATATGCAACTTCGGTGTTTATTTTATTTTAATTAGCTCTGAGCACATTTGACTTATTTTTCACTCTAGATTACTGGAAATCATGTCTTACACAATGGCTTGGGTATGAACTTCTTTTTGCTGAATAGCTGCTGGATTCTTCCCAGCCAGTGTTTTCTCCTCACTTTTTGTAGTTGATTTTCTTTCAGGTTCTCTAAATTTCTTCTTTGCTGGCATTCAGACAGTGGACTTACAAGCCAGTACCTGAAATGTATCCTAAACAACAAACTCACTGGTTCTCTTTTCTGTGCTTCTGTTTTCACACTGGAAGAGCTGAAATTAAGCTGTTACTCGGTGTACATCCATCTCAGAAGTCTTGATCTTGTGGTGTATCAATACCTTTGTCTCACAGCTATAATTTAGTAAAGTACTGAGAAGGCAATACATCATTTTGAAGTCACCACATTTATTTCTTAGTTGCTTAAACCTAAACATTAAAATATTTTCATGGTTATTTTTCCTAAGAAATCATTCTGCATCTAAAAAAATAGGAAATTATCATTTCCTAGACTTCATTAATGCTAATGGTCAGTGCAGTGGTGCAGCAGTAGTGTTGTTGCCTCACAGCAAGAGGTTCTCCAGTTCAATTCTTGGCTGGAGTGCCTTCTGTGTGGAGTCTGCATGTCCTCCCTGCATTCATGCGGGTTTTCTCTGGGTTCTCTGGTTTCCTCCCATGTTTCAAAGACATGCGTCTCCCCAGGTCTCCACTCAAAATTGGCTTTGTTTCAAGTCAAACTTTCCTAGTAAACAAATGTTAAATAAATAAAATAAATAATGTGCTAGACCAAGTTGTAAAACTACCTACAAGTGGCTCAACTATCCTTGATCAAGCCCTTACCAGCCTAACCCTGTTTGTACCCCACTGACATCTCCTCATTTCTAGTGAAATCTGACCACTGCCCAGTCATTTTGTCTGTAAGTCTTAGTGGTACCACCCCACCACAAAATGAGGTTATCTATAGGTACTTCACCAGTCAAAATTTCGGACCAGTCCCTGCAAACAGATCCAGTAGAGAGGGCTGTCACATTCACCTCTCACTCTTACCAGCACATAAACAGCTGCATAGAAAAGTCAGTATTTGTTCACCCCAAATATAATGGTAAATTCAGGAATAAATCTCTCTAGTGGAACTCCCATTTTAATAAATCATATAAACAGAGAATGAAAATGACGAAAAAGTTGTAGGAAATCCCCATTTCCTTATCATAAGACCACACTCAAACATGCCAGCAAGGAACTTAAGAATATTATTAGAAAATAAAAAGCAGAGTAAGAGCTTAAGGCTGCTACAGATGCCAAAGGAAGCTACAAATCTTTTTTTCAATTATGTTAACATGTTAAGGGGTACTGTCCAACAATGCACTGAGCTCATCTGTAATGACATCACACATTCCAATCCCAAAGATATAGCCAATACAGTATCAGAGAAATTAGCGATAATTTTTCCCACTTTCCCACTTTGTTGCCTCCAGAATCCCCGAAAATTTAGTTTCCCCTAAAATCACCTTGGAACAAGTCTGAAAACCTCTGTCAAAGACTAAAAGTTATATGCCCATGAGAACAGAAAACATATCAGGCTGCGCTGCATTCTCATCAGTACCAAGTGTGCACTATCTGATCCTGTCCTTAAATATTTCAACCTCAGCCTATCCACAGGATTTGTGCCTATTCCTGGAGAAGAGCCATTTTGATTCCCCTACACAAGGATGACACCCCCCCCCCCTAAAATCGAGGTAACTGCAGGCCCATCAACCTGACTAGCCTTATATACAAAGACAAAGAACATATAATAACAGAACTCATTTATACCGATATGGTAATTTAACTGACCAAAATCTCAGTCAGTTTGTTTTTGCAAAGAGCTGTCTTCTGAGCCTGGTAAACTTCTTTGAAAAGGTTGCTGAGGCTGTGCATAGTGGTCACTCTGTGCACACTGCTTATTCTGATCTGGCCAAAGCTTTTGACACCATCTCCAATGCTGGGATTATTAAAACGTTAGACAAATGTAATGTAAAATCTTGTGTTACCTGCTGAATTGTAAATTGTCTATCAGACAGATCCTTAGTTGTGAAAGTTGCTGGTGCCCTCTCTCAATGTAAAAGTATAACTAGTGGAGTACCAGAGATATCAGTGCTGGGACCTGTACTGAGTGGTATTCAGTTTGTAGACATCCCATCTAATATCTTTGAAATGCTGATGACTGCATGCTGGGCACTGTTGTCCACTCATTCACTGATACTTAAAATCTCCAGCAAGGGCTGGAATCTTCATATACCTGGTGTGCTGAAAATGATTTCAAGTTAAATATTAAAAAGTGCAGCATAATAAATCGAAAAAAAATGTTTTCACCTCATACATTTTAAATGGTATTCCTCTTCAAACAGACCCAGTCATAAGTGAACTAGGTACTTATCAGGACAGTTCTCTCTCATTTGATTATGTTCCTGCCATATCTACTGAAGCACTCTTTCGGTCATGAGTGGCAGGTGTCAGAGATAACAAATCTGCATATACAATAAAACAAAATGTAACCAAAGCATCTCCTTACAGGAAAGAAAAACTGGTTTACTTGCTTTCAGATAACACACACATACCTGGACATCATTAGCTTGTTCAATACAACACGGCAGCATTAAAAACAGCTGCATCCGCTGTGACATTCTGCTAAACTGGTCAGAACTATCGCTTATTGTCTTTCTTGATACAGTCTAAGTAAACAAATATTTACTGAGTAGCTTAAATGTAATATATTGTAACTGCTAACAGAGTAACTGGACTTGTCTGTCTTGGACTATGTTCAGCAGTGATCTGGACCACAAGGATCAGAGTAAATGCAATATATATGGACAGTTTAAAGTATCTAGTCAACCAGTACGTTTTACTGATGCAGAAGAAAACCAGATATATGGAAGAAAACAATGTGGGAGGGGAGAACATATAAATTTCATGCAGTGACCACTGGATGGTCATTCTGCTCTAAGCAGTGCACTACAATAGCAAATAAAAACAGATTATATTCAGCAATCCAAAACTGATAATTAAAGAGCTCTGTACTTCTTATATCTTTCACATATGAAAAATTGGTGTGCTACAATTGAATTACAGTTTCAGATTTTTACTTGCATATTGACTACTGGCATAAAAGTCCAAGCAAGAAAATAAATAAATCAATAAAACCATCTGAGATAATGCAACAGAGGAATAATTATCAAAAATGCATCCATATAAATGCACATTTCATTCAGTGAGTGATTGCATTGCCAAAATGTACTTTATCTAGTTGAATGATGTATTGCAACATTCATTTACCACTGCAAAAATCTAAATCATGGGTAAGATGGCCAGTAAGTCCAAGAACATGGAGACTGCATTATTTTAACCACATAATCACAACCAAAATGCTATATATTACTTCCCTGTGATTATTTTAAAATGTTATATATTCCCTTCACAAGATCATAAAGTTTAAAGCAAAAATAATTGATCTTTGCTGTAAAAAAAAGTTTCAACTGTTTGCTAACACTTCTGACAGTGCTTGTAAGAGCCATGAAACTCATATTTTTATCAATATTTTTACATAAGTCCATATGTGTTTACTAGGCTAATGACCACAAGAGCCTTTTTAAGCTTAGTCATGCATCCCAAATCTCTGACAAGTTCTGATACTCTTCATAAGTGTAAGCAAGGGCCTGGAAGATGAACTATTTACAGGTTACCTATTTGCATTAGAGACATAGGTGCCAAACCAGGGATGAATTTCTGGTTTCCCATCCAATTGTCCAAGTTGCACTTGAATTGCGTTAGGGAGGAACACTGCTTCACATGGATAGAGAACCTGTTCCATAGACAGGGTAGCCTCTGGGATACATATCTCTCTCTCCAGCAGGTTCTATTTATATCACAGGCAAGGTTTAAGTCTTTAGAATGGGTAATTCTGGTACTGTTCATTTTGTGGACATCTTCACCCAGGCATAATGACAAATATGCATACTATCTAGTATGTATCACTGTTTAATGCAACATACATACTTCATTCAATTCTATCCTGCTTAATTTTACTTTATGTACAAACTCACTTGTTTAAACATTTTTGGTCTGTTAAGTTATACTCAAATTGGAATAACAAGTGTATGTTGTGTAGTAGGAACTGTAGTTTATAAATCAGGCAGCTGAGCTCCTTTGTTTTACCTAATCAGGTATTTAATAAAACAGATAAAGTGGAAATTTATGTAGTTCATGATGTTGTTGCCACCTGACATTTGTCTTTAGTATTAGTCAGGTGGTCCGAATGACACTATAAGTCATGCCATGTATCATCGGCAATATAGCTGGCAGATTTACCTCTTGATAAGTTATACTACTAATCTGAGGAGTAAATGTGTGTGAACATAACGAGTTGTCAAAGACTTAACTTAAAAGAGGCCAAAATGCTACCTACTTAACATGCAAAGCACATTTGTTCCACAAGTAAGAAACTGCTTGGTTAATAAAGTCTGAGAGTGATTGAAAGCATAGAAGAGATGTTTTGTTCCCATTTAGCAGCTTGATGGTGACCATCTAGATAATTGTGGAAGCATTCAAGTGCAGCGTGGCTAAGTCTTGGTCGGAGAGAACAGTTAGTAGATTGTGTTGTGCAACGTTGTCAAACACTTTAGACACATCAAGGAAGATAGATGAGATTATTTACCCCCTTCCTGTGTTGATTAATCCCATGAGCAACTGTAAGAGGAAGTTCAGTCTGTCTTGTAACTAAGGGAGCCAAGCCCTTTTATTATGTTCTTCAGGAAACCTTAAGGTATTTCAAGTTGAGTTGAGTGTTTGGAGAGAGACATACAAAATGGTGCATTACATTCAATGATTGTATAGCAGGGGAAGAATACAGGATGACTATAACATCTCCATGTATACAGGATATACCTTTGAAAATTTACTGGACAATGTAACAGTATTTCCTTACTAAATATGATACTTGACTAAAGGACAGACTATTGCCAATGAATGTACCCAGATCTTTCAGGACAGCATTAGGCTTAAAGCTGGGCATTTTGGGCATCTGAGGTGCTGGCAAGGAAGGATGGCTGTGATGGAGTGGAAGAGGTGCACTGCAGTATACACAAAGTAGTTTGATTTCCCTGGTGGAGATTACGAAACAACCACAAAGTGTAGCCCAGGATGTGTTGAATGTCCTGATGACATCAGCTTATTGCATTTGCCACCTTCAGGAAAGTTGACTGTCACATGCAAGTGGGAGGATAAGGAAAATACCCAAGACATCATTATGATGTTTTAATGCAGGGCAAGTCTGAGTGATGTCTGCAGGGGAAAATACCCCAAGACATCATTATGATGTTGTAATGCAGGGCAAGTCTGAGTGATATCTGCAGGGGAAAATACCCCAAGACATCATTATGATGTTGTAATGCAGGGCAAGTCTGAGTGATGTCTGGTGGGGAAAATAGCCCAATACATCATTATGACGTTGTAATGCAGGACAAGTCTGAGTGATGTCTGCAGGGGTACTTAGACTCAGAAGATGAAGAGATGCATTGAGATCAGCTGATGGTCAACTATGTGGTAGGAAAAGTGAGGAAAAAAATAATACCCTTAGGTGGAAATCCATTTGTATGACAATATATAGGACAGACTAGACTTGTTTTCTAGTTGCAGCTACATTTTTTGAATTAAGTCTAAGGCTAGTGATTGGGACATCAGATGTTGGCTCTATCTAGCCCCTTCTGGAGAATTTAAGAGTCTGTGGGGTTGTCAGTCATGGTACCCAGCCTGCAGTTATCTGCAGACTTGATAAACTACAAACCTTGTTTGGATTCCTGTTGTATATTTAGGCACCATGAGTAAACTACTTGGAAATGTGAAAATTTAAGTGCCATTAGAGCAAAGTAAATGCTAAATAAAAAAATTGTATTTCAGAGAATTTCTTCTTCTGTGTGGTATTGCAATCTTGGAGTTAGTATATATAAGCAGCAGTGATATGGGGAATGCAGTCTCAGACATTATGGGGTGGGGGGTTTGCCCACTACAGAAAAACAGTCAATGTGTAAGAATAAGTTTCACACTTTGTTGTTAGTTTAAGAGGCTCCAATTAAATTTTAGTAATTCTGTGGCTTTGCAGTACCGAGTCTTGATTTTTTGATAATTTACTAAGTTGCATATCTACCTTCACATCACACATATCGGTTCTGAAGAGAAGTAGCCCTGGTACAGAACCCTGAGGCAGACTATTAGTGACTAGTCAACTAGATGGGAAGGTACCACCAACTCTCACTCTTATGTTTTATGCAAGAACCAACTTGTAATCCATCAAGCGATATAGGGGTTAATATTCAATTGACATCCAGCTAATATTCAACCAAATTAAGCAGGCAAGACCCTCTCTTTGTGAAATGAAATTGAATAGTGTCAGGAGTTTGTAAGTTACCAATATTGCTGTTATTAATATTGACTAAGATTTTCCACATTGGTTCACAGATAATGATATTGAAGCAAAAGAAAGAGAATTTCCAACAGCCATTGCAACGTCGCCTTTATAAAGAGTTATCACAACCACCATATACCATACTTAGGCATATCCCCTGTGGGAAAGCTGAGATTAAAAATCTTATGACAATAAAGTACATTGTGCTCACAGCAAGGCTACATACTGTATCTGTCTGTACAGGCCATCAGAAAGACAACATCTGGTTTTTGTATGTATGTCTGAATATTACAAGTACGAGAACAGACTAAAGGTACTTCAGTGAAGGGCAAACAAAGTGCAGTCTCTTTTCCAAAAGCCATTTGAAGAGAAACTAGAAATATTATGCATAGTCTTGAAAAATGAAGGAAAGAAAGTGAAGGCAGGGGTGGGAGAAAAATGATAGCAAATTTTAAGTGTCTGAAACTAAGTACATGCTGTCTTTCTGAAAGCATATATGTGAACAAAAAGACGCAGTTTGTATTTATAGTGTGAATAGCACTGGTAAGACATATAAAACTTAACATTTCACAGAAAGCAGTGGAGAAAAATGGAACTGCTATTCTGAAAAGATAGTGGGGTCAAAAACAATGACAAGGGTTAAGGTATAAGAGCACTGAGGACAGAGACCCACAAGAGTAAGCCTCAGCTCATATAGGTGCATTAGGTCGGAGTGAGCACAATGATATGCTCAGCCTGTGGTAGCATTGCTGCACATGCAACAAGGGAGGATTTAACAGGAAAAAGGTCTTCCTCAGTAGAGTGACTTGAGCTACAAGTTTCTTAACACAAGTAAGACTATGCATCTATTGATAGCATTAAGCTTAAAATGTGCACAGCAAGCTAGATGAAGTGATGCTAAAATCTGGTGTCTAAGGCTTCACAAACATGTAGACCTCACAAAGGTAGTAACTTATATGGCCTTTATTTTTCCTTAGCACTGCAGGTTAAAGGTGTTAAATTGTTTACACTTGTATACTTCATTGCCTGATACTATAATGTGTTTTCTTGAAAGATAACATTTT